>NC_056748.1:1105529142-1105781642 GCF_019279795.1 Protopterus annectens | reverse complement strand
CCCAGTGCTTGAAGGTTGTCAATGTCTTTGTTTATATGTTCCATGAAAATATGTTCCATGGCCTTGCAGATCAGGCTAGTCAGACTGATGGGACGGTAGTTACTGGGATCCAAAGTGGATCCCCCCTTGTGGAGTGGGATGACTGTAGCTGTGCGCCACTCTGTGGGCATGAAGCCTGAGGTGAGGCTATGATTAAACATTACACATAGGTGAGGTGCCTGTTCATTTTGTAGTTCATGCAGTACATAGTGTCATCTGGTAGTGATTCAAACTATGAAATCTTTGATGTTCTAATATAGACCATATTTTCCCATACACTTAACTTTCCACTTCTCATAATTTCTTTCACCATTTCAACATCACACTTGCTCTTTTTATTTAAATCACAATTAAAATCACCCACCACTATAATGTCCATATTTACACAAACATATTCAAAAATATTTTTAAACATCATTTTCCTCTCCCTTTTTTGTTACAAATGCATATAAAGCTATAAACCTATATACATAATTTCTATCCCAAGTCAGTTACTGTAATTCATCCTAGTTCCACTATGGTTACATCTAATATTTTAATGCTTTCGTGACATTATATACATATGTCTGAGCATGTTTCTACCCCCCATGTTCCAACCTACCACACTATTCCAAAGTTTTTCAGTTTGTGTTCTTGCTTCTTCTGTTAATATTTTGTTATCATCTAAAACAATAATACGTGCATCTACTGTAATACACCATTGTAATATATCTATTCTCCTCTTAAGATTTTTCATATTGTTCACATTTAAAGCTAACATTTTCAGCTTTTAAGAACAGTTAGTATAATAAAATTTGTATACCTTTTCTTTCTTATTTTCTCTAAGCATTATATTTTTGAATTTTCTTTTCATGTCTTTAACTCTTTTCCTATCAAATTCTTATTTCTTACCATATGCCAGTCAGCTTCTTCCTCACCTGTCTCCTGTTTCTTTTTCTTTGTTACTTTCTTTAACTTCATTAACAACCTCTTTATCAGTCACATCTTTTTGTACATTTTTGTCTATAACACATTCTATCTGTTTCTCCTGTATAACTTAATTTTTATTTTCTTGCAAACCCATTTTGCATTCTAGCCATGATTAACCAGTATTGCCACATTTTTGCACTTTAAATCACATTTGTTTGCATTGTGCCCTGTTTTACATCATTTTTCCAGAAAAATAACAAGTCTTTGGTTGACCCCTGTATTTCACAAACCCCCTATTACCATGAACATTAATACTAGGTACATGCATAACATTATCATTTTCCATTTTCAGTATTATTCCATATCCCCATCCCCAATCCATAGACCTCTTTCATCATTTATTCTTGTAGTGTCCATTGCTTCTTTCCATGTAGTTAACAAATGTTCGTTCAGTTCTTTTAATTAAAATTCAGTTCTAAACTGGATCATTACTTTTTTTCTGAAAAAAGTTTGCACCACATATTCTTACCATGGATAAATATTCTTCTTTTGTTCATATGCAGCCAAAAATGTTCTAAGACCTGCCTAGTTTCAAATATCAAGTCACAAAAAGTCTCTTTATTAATTAAAATAAATGGTTTTACCTCTTTTGCTTTGACACACAGAGGTGGTATGGCAGAGTCCCAAACCTCCTACCTGACCAAATTCTCTTCTTTTTTACACCTCACACATACTGCATACTTCTTTTTCTTCTTTTATTTCTTCTTTCATCTTTTGTCTCTCGAACTTCTGGCACAGTCTCTTCTTCTTATTTTTCTTATTCTATTTTTTTCCATGATATCACTCCATGAAATTGCTGCTCCATTTTCTAATTCACTTTAGCTTACCATTTCTTCCCAATAGTCATCCCACAACCCCCAAACCAATTGGAGAATTGTAATTATGCATTCTTCAGAGGTAACTTTCTCTTCTTCAAACAATCTCCTCTGATAATTTCCCTCTGATTCCATCTCTGTTTCAGCAACAATCTCCTTTTCTTTCACAATCTCATTTTCTTCCAATGTCACTGTTTTTTCTGCACCCACATCATCAGAAAAAAAAACTTCTGGTAGTGATTCTACCATTTCAACTACATTTTCCACAACTTTCATTCCAGTCTCAGCAAAGTATGGATCAGCCATATTTTTCCCCATTTCTCTGGGCCACGTCCACACCTGGAACCAACAAAATTCATCATGTCACACACAAATGCGTCGCCCTACTACCATGAGTAGGGGAAGTTCCCCAGTGCTCTGGACAAATGTTCACTGTCAGTTTGAATACCACCTTATGTCTTCTCTGAAAACAAGACAATGGCCTCATGGAACTTACCTAGTCAAAAAAGTAAAATAAAATAAAAAATCCAGAATATTCATCCATGAACTGCAGCAACTACATTGATAACACTGCTATGTATAGCTATTACAGTATATTAAAAAAAGTTTCTGTGTAGTCCAATGTTTTATCCTATGGAAATTAAGGCACAGTGCAGCTTTTACATGTACATCATTTAAGCTGATTTACCAGTAACAAAACCTTCTTTAATTACTGACTAGCCATCCTTCACTACTAAATCTAATGTAAATGTCCAAGCATGGACAATGCCATAGCTTTTAAAATCATATGCTACTAATTTACAGGGACGGCTGCGGTTATGCAGCAGTGAGTATTGCCACCTCACAGCAAGAGGTTCTCTGGTTCAATCCTCGGCTGGGGTGCCTTCTGTACGGAGTCTGCATGTCCTTCCTGTGGCTGCGTGAGTTTCCTCCGGGTGCTCCGGTTTCCTCCCACATCCCAAAGACATGCTGTAGGTGGATTGGATACTCTAAATTGGCCCTAGGCATGAGTGCATGCATGTGCCTTCCGTGGAAGGTTGGGCATTGGGCTGGCAACTCGACACCTTAAAAAAACTCCACTGCCAACCATGAGCGGACAGGTGATCTGCTGCGGCAACCCCTTACCAGGAAAAGCTGAAAGTAGAAGATGCTACTAATTTATGGAATGTATCATCCTTTCCTTTAAGAGTAGGTCCATCCTCAAACTGAGCAACATTTCTGAACAGAATATGTTTTCACGTCTTAAAAATAGCTAGTCAGCCATTCTGAAAAAATGTCATTTAAAGCAGTATATAACCATAAACCATGATGAACATGCCAAGTTTTGTTTTGTTTTTTTAAGTCAAATTCTAGGTATTTAACTGTGTAAAATGGGCTTGGCTATATCCATTGTATACATGTCAAGAATCTACACCATCTCCCTATGTCTACATTAACTTATGACAACCATAGTTGGTTTAAGGCCCAGTGAGCAATGTAGTTACTGAGGGCCTCCGAGCAAAGCAAGTTATCTTATTTTGATATTTTTTACATGGTTGTGAAGAAAACAAAAGCTAATACAAGAATACTGAGCACTTAATAAATGAGATGGATAATAATAATAACTTACAGGATAAAGAATTCTAAGGAGTTGCATTACTTCTGCTTTAAAATACAAAGCTATGTCTGGTAGTAATCACTGTGCTTTGTCAAGTAGCAGGCATATTAATTTCATTAATGTGTTATCACCGTCAATAGTGCCCTTGACTTAGTTAAAGCATTTTTTCCACCAAAGCTGTCATAGCTGGCTACAGGGGGCTCCTGCAATCATCCTTGATTTTGTAGAGTGTCCATAAAGGCTGCCACAGGTTGGGTGAAAAAAAAGGAAAATTATTCTTCGATTATACACTTTATAATAATAAGGGCTGTGATATGATCCTGTTAGGATAACTATGGTAATCAGTGAATAAACATGATTGAGGTAAGCACTAGGGATCTGCAGCTCAGAAAATGTAATCTCATTGCTTCCCTGGGACTTTAAGAAGAGCAGATGCTTCCTATATTTTAAGACGGCTTTCCTTTTCAGAGAATCTTATAAATATTGACAAGACATCAGATATAATTATTCTTAATTTCTTTGTCAAGAATTAGGGGCAAAGCCAAACAGAATGCCAGAATAAAGGGTCAGAATTGGGAACATTGTTATTTAAATATTACTCTAATTCACTTAAAAAGTTATTAGAACACACTGTGGCAAAGCATGCATTTTCTAAACCAGAAGACGTATGAAACTCTAATGTCTGGCATTACTGACTGTCTGTAATCCTGAATGATTTTCAAGGAAATAAAAAAATTTACAAGGGACAGAGTAAAAATATGAGACAGAATCATGGACATTTTCTGAAATCAGGGTTAGCAAAAGGTATGCGTTATTCCTCAATGAAGTAAATAAAAGTGACTTACTCCTACTGTTGGTCATTGACTGCTATGCTACAGTCACTGATCTGGTGTGGCAGTACTAGAGTTTTACACTGTATTGCTATTTGCTAAAATCAGTGTAAAACTAGTATTGCTGTGGCTTATGACTATGTGTGTTGGAGGGCTTCAGTGAAGCTGGTCATTATTTCCAGCACTTTCTGTCCCAAATATTATCATCAGGTTTTTGGGTGAGGTGGTTGCAGTGCATTTAATCTATGTAGTTGTCCATAATTTCTTTCACTTACTATCTCATAGACCTTACACATGATAGGTGGCTATCATTGTAGGCTTGGCATTAGCAGGATGTATGTGAAAGCAGCTGCTCATGGGTACAGTGGTGCTGCTACTACTACTACTGCCATGAAACCCTGCATTTCCCTGGTTCAGTTCTTGTCTGTGGATGTTTTTATTTATAGTGCGTATACCCACCTTATGTGCTTAACCATGTCTTCTGGTTTTGGCCAGCACTGTAAAGATAGGCTGTAGTTGAATTAACATTCCTCCAGTTCCTCTGAAGGTGATTGTGCAGTGGGATTGTATGTGGTTGTGCATCTTGTGATATACCTGGCTTGTCAGGAACAGTGCATGTGTGCATGCGAGTGTACGTGTGTGTGTGTGTGTGTGTGTGTGTGTGTGTGTGTGTGTGTGTGTTTGTGTGTGTGTGTGTGTGTGTGTGTGTGTGTGTGTGTGTGTGTGTGTGTGTGTGTGTGTGTGTGTGTTTGTGTGTGTGTGTATGTGTCTGTCTGCTTAAAAGATAGCACTGATATTTATTTTCTGACACACACAATGTCAGGCATTTTTAAAAATTTTTATGGGTAGCAATAAAACATGCCATTAGCAAGGAATTACATTTCAAAATTAAGGCATACAATGCATCACAAAACATTTAGACTTTTAGAGCTTCTTGGCTTCTGCTGTCCCCCCACATTCCAGACTGGTATAAATGGATTTTGACATAGACTTAATGATGTCCTTTGCCCTCAGCTGCTCATATTATAAAACAAGCCTTGATCAGAGGTACAGAAAGGTACTGTAGTTTACATGGGGATTGGAATGGTGTGGTCCTTACTTTAATTTTCCTTACACTCAAAACTCAGAGGTATGCACATGCACAGAATATCATTATAACTTGTGATGAGGATGGAGACAATGTGGCCATTGTTTCTTTTTCTTCTCCAATGGACCCCAGAGGTGTGCAAAGAAAGTCACTATAGCTGGGGCAGTGATAAATTGAATACACTACGTGATCATTTTTTTCACTTTTCTCACAGTCATACGTCAAGCATCCATACAGATGGCTGCCATTACAGGGTAGGATAAGGGGGCATGTTGTATAAATGTATGCTAGCAGTCACTTGAAATACATGAATTAACACTAGATGGAAATAGAGATGGTGACATTTTGGGGAGGGAAGGGAGGCACACAGTATTCCCAGATAGGATTTATGTACCCTGTCAGAAATTTGTCATTTCAGTTTATTGTGAGGTACTGTTTTGTCAGCTCTGAATGTTAAGCCTTGGATACAACATATTTCTTCCTTGAAAGAAAAAAAAACTGAATTTCTTCTCTTAGTCATGATTTTTGTTCAGGCCACCAATGGATCAAAAGGTTGGGGAAATACTCTAAAATGCACCTTAGAGCTTCTATAACTTTATTACTTCTGAGGGCCATCTCAGGTTTAATTAATTTATTTCCTGCATAGTTATTAGTATGTTGTATTGGTCAGTTGAGATGTGTTGAAAAGATGTAATGAAAAATAAAGATAAATAATAACACTAAATTTCTTTCTTTACTAATGATTTTGTTCATGCCATCATTGGATGAAAATGGTTGTTTAAAAAATCTCTAACATACATTATAAAACATCTAGAAAAGCCATGGGTTCTGGAGAAAAACTGAAGAGCAATGTAAAATTTGAGAATAGATAAAGAGATCTGCACGGGGTGGAGAGCCTGATACGGGAGGAAAATGGGAAGGCACTGGATGATATATACAGGGGTGAAACAGGAGGCAGTGTGGGGTGTACAGGGGTGAAACAGGAGGCAGTGTGGGGTGTACTAGAGCCCTTCACCTGGGGCATCATTTCACTTAAGGCTAGTCCTGTACATTGGGTTATTGTGATGTATCATTGTTGCTATTAAATGTCAGTTACTGAATGGCCCTCTGTGATATGGGAGGACGTATTGCGGTACTAAGGCCTATAAAATGTACTACTCATAAAAACCTTTGTAGTATGAACTAAAAAGATGCTTAGGGCAGGTGGCAGTGACATGGTGATACTTAAACTCACTTGTCCAGGTGGTCCCAACTTGACACTTGCAGGGGTATACCAAAATACTAATACCAGCCTTGATGACAACCAAAATGGTAATACTTACTTTACAAAGAGGGTTTTGGCAAACAGATTTTGTTGTTTATTATAAACCCAACCCTATGAGTATAATGCACTAGTTCTTTAAGTTCTTCTTCAGAAAATAAGAGACAAAGTGTAAATATCTTTGTCAAGTAAACCCTCTAAATATAAGAAAGCTTTTACAATGCATTATATTTTATACTTTGCAATTATTTATGCTTTAATTGGTTTTATTTAATCATAACAAAATTAAATAAGTTTGCCATGATTTATTCACTTTTTGTATAGTTTTAATACACACATTGATAGAAAAAAAACATATTTGAAGTGATTTCACATTGCATTACATATACTATTTCAACCTGCAGTACATCAGAGCTGTGGGCAAAAGCAACGGAGAAAGCAAGATCTCCGTTGCTTTTTTTTTTTTAGTGTTTCGCTATGTTAAATGAGTTTAACATAGCGAGACAGTTTTAAAATAAGCAACGGAGATGTCCGTTGCTTATTTTAAAACTGTCTCGCTATGTTAAACTCATTTAACATAGCGAAACACTAAAAAAAAGCAACGGAGATCTTGCTTTCTCCGTTGCTTTTTTTTAAAACACCGTCTCGCTATGTTAAATGGGTTTAACATAGTGAGACAGCTTTAAAATAAGCAACGGAGATCTCCGTTGCTTATTATCAAAGCTGTCTCGCTATGTTAAACCCATTTAACATAGCGAGACAGTGTTTTAAAAAAACGTGTTATACTAATGGAAAAAAGTCCGGGCGACCAGACCTTTTTCCATTAGTATAACTCGATTTACAACGGGCACGCTGGCCAATCAGCGTGCACGTTTTTCGGCGGTCATGGTATAATAGCTTTTAATGTGTCTTATCAGTTACATATTGCCAGTATTACACCTTGGATAAATCGTGTAGCCTCAAGTGTAAACAAAAGTAAGACTTTCAAATTTAGTTTTCAAATGCAGATGAACAAGAAAACACAAATTACAAATAATTTATCTTTTTGTACTACAAATTAGTTGTCTTTCTCTTTAATAAACTTTGAATGCTACAAATAAATATCTTCATTTTACTCCTTTGATTTTTTTTGTCATTATTTGAATTACTATTTTTTCTACAAGATATCTCAGTAAAAGTGCATGTTTCTGTTGGTGTTTTGTTAAAATATGTTTGCACTACATACAGTGTTTTGCTGAGGCAAGTAAGTGAGTTGGGGAAAGAAGATTAATATTACAAATACTCTAATTCCAACTACACTATTAAAAAGTATAAATGTAACACAAACCAATTTAGCCCAGACAACAGCTATTAATCACAGTGGTCAGATTTTTCTCACTTGACCACAGATTTACAACTCTTACTTTGAAAAGAAAATGAACTCAGCTACATTTTAAGCCTGCCATTCAATCATTCCTTATGCAACTCAATCCAGTTCAGCCCAAGCTCTAGCTGTTAATCACAGGGATCAGATTTTCCTCATATGAACAGTGATCAGCAGTTGTTACTTTGAAATGAAAGTGAACCCAGCTACATTTTCAAGCCTGTCATTCAAACAGTCCTTAAAATGTTGTAACAGACATGGTCACTAATAACAATGAAAGGAAGTAAAGTAATGAAAAATAAGGACTGATACTGACATTCTTGTAAGTTGATGACAGAACCATAGTAAATAATCCTCTGATCATATGGATTTCTATCTGTCCCTCTAAAATCACATCAGTGAGTCTATTAATCATAGTGTTCATTTATTCTCACTTGTACGCCGCTCTGCAGTTGTCACTTTGAAAAGAAAATGAAATTGGCTGCATTTTCAAGGCTGTAATTCCAAAATTCCTTAAAAATGTTGTATCAGAGATGGTCACTAATTAAAATCAAAGGAAGCAAAGTAAAGTAAAATAAGGCTTGTTGCTGAAAGTCAAAAACTAAGCTACAGTACTATTGTAAAGAACCAAGGTAAATTATCCTCTCATCATACATATTTCTCCATGCCCCTCTAAAATTACATCAGGGAGGCAAAAATAAACTAAAAACAAAGTCATGTTATCCATGCAGACCCTTTCAGGTGATTTTGGGATATAGCAAATTACAAAATAATTATAAATACTTCGACACAGAGACATTAGCAATGCAGAAATGTCAAGTAGTGCTGGAAAACATTTATCTTCAGTTTCTGGGTGTGAGTCTCCTTTAAGACAAAAATATGTAGGTTTGCAAATACTAGACATTTAAGAGATATGTGCAACACTTATTTCAGAAAAAAAAGTAGAGGACTTTCCCAGTTCTGTTGGCCACATTTTCCTTAATCAGTATGACATCCCAAGAAAACAGGCTACTTCCCTAGTCAGACTAGGTGAGTCAAGAAAACAAAATTAGAATAATAAATTTTGCAGTGCTATTCTAATATGCTGAAATAAAGTATATTCCCTGCACCATGCAAGCACTGCTTACAATATTAATAAATTCTGCAATCCTGTGCCAGTCTCATTCTAACAATGTATATTTCTGCACCATGCGTGCACAGCGTATAATATAATAAATTCTGCAAAGCTGCGGCAGTCTCATTCTAACAATGTATATTTCTGCACCATGCGTGCACAGCGTATAATATTAATAAATTCTGCAAAGCTGTGGCAGTCTCATTCTAAAAATGTATATTTCTGCACCATGCGTGCACACCGTATAACTGTCATATTTTTGTATTAAAGAATAATCTTCTTCTTTTTCTTTCAGCTGTTCCTGTTAGGGGTCATCACAGTGGATCATCTGTTTCCATTTCTTCCTGTCCTCTGCATCTTATTCTGTCACACCAACCACCTGCATGTCTTCTCTCACCACATCCATAAACCTTAACTTAAGCCTTCCTCTTTTCCTCTTACCTGGCAGCTCCATCTTTAGCATCCTTTTCCCAATATACCCAGCATCCCTCCTCAGCACATGGCCAAACCAACGCAATCTTGCCTCTCTGACTTTGTCTCCAAACCGTCCAACCTGAGCTGACCCTCTAATATACTGATTCCTAATCTTGTCCATCCTAGTCACACCCAGTGCAAATCTTAGCATCTTTAACTCTGCCACTTCCAGCTCTGACTCCTGCCTTTTTGTCAATGCCACCATCTCCAACCCATATAACATAGCTGGTCTCACTGCCCTCTTGTAGACCTTCCCTTTCACTCTTACTGGTACCTGTCTGTCACAAATCACTCCTGACACTCTTCTCCACCTATTCCGCCCTGCCTATACTCTCTTCTTCACCTCTCATCTACACTCACCATTACTCTGAACTGTTAATCCCAAGTATTTAAACTCATCCACCTTCACCAACTCTACTCCCTGCATCCTCACCATTCCTCTATCCTCCCTCTCATTCACACACATATATTCTGTCTTAGTCCTGCTGACCTTCATTCCTCTCCTCTCTAGAGCATACAGAATAAAAATGACTGAAAACTTAATAAATATGCTTCACTTATAAAATTTTTGACACAGTGCAACATTTATATCATCTGTCAAGATGATCAGTAAGGACATAATTCAGACATTTAACATATTTTCAAGATGTCTAACTAGACATGCCAAAATGCTAATGGGATGATCAGGTGCCTTGCAGACTCATTAAGATTTTGCTTAATCCTTAAAGATTCAACACCAGTGTCTGTAATGAAATCAAGGAATACTGCAAAGTTATACAGAATGTAGTTCTAACTATATAAGGCCAGAATGTAAAATGTAGTATGGGTATTTAGTGCGACATCATGCTAGTGCAATATACTTATGCTAAATTTTTAATGCAAATAAACTAATACGCAAGACTGAATAAAACAATGAACAGAATGACAGACTATGGAAAAGCCCAATCAAATGACCATAAATTGCAACAAACTGTAAGAATCATTTCAACATATAAATGATACTAGAATATAACCTATACTCTTAAAAAATAATACATAATTCTAAAATACTAATATATAGTATGTATAAAAATCTTATAAATATTATAAATATTAACTAGACTCATTGACAAACGACATTGCTACAATAATGGTTTAAATGGAATTTTTTCATTTAGTCCTAAACCATGTGTGGCATCTAGTTCCATAATCGATTTTCTCTCTACAACCTCTGTATAATTAATAATGTCTCCACCTCTCTTACTTTACAATACTACTTCTAAGACCACAAAACTGAGGGGTTGCTGTTTACCCACCTTTGTAATATGATTTGAGAGGGCATTACTTTTATCTTCTTTATCTAAATCTCTTAGATGTTCATAAATTATTTCTTTTAATGTTCAATTGTTTTTCCAACATATTAAGTGCTACTAGGATTACATAGCAATAAATAAACCAAATTACTCATTCTACACTCTTTTTTTAAATTTGTATGGTTTAGGAAATATAAAGCAACTAGTACTATTCATTACAATTTCTGTAATGCAACTAGAATCTCTGAATAAAGTGTATTATCATAATACTTTACATAACTGAGTTGATGTTTCACATTATTTTTATTTTTAAAAACAAACTTGGATACTTTGCTACCTAATTATTAATTTTTGGAACAGATGTAGGAATGATTTAATTTTTCTTAAAAATATCACACCTAACTTGAACATCTGGAGAACAGATCAAAGGGCACCTCATATGTAAATTGTTGGAATAATTTTTTTGTGAAATGAAAGCACATTAGCCTGTTTACTAGCTTTGTTATTATTGGCTGCAGTTGTATCAATTATTGGGGAAAAACATATAGAGTCTTTTCCTTCTGTCCTCAAATTTATGACATAATTTTTGTAATAATTATTCGTTCAGGGTCATAACCTCTACTTATAAATGAATTTCCTAACAGGTGAAGAGAATCATCTAATTTAGTTATGTCACTGGTTAGTCTAGACTGTCTCAACATTTGACCTTTGACAACATTCCTAGAAATATGAGGAGTATGTTTACTACATCTGTGGAAAAATAACTTATTTTACATTCTTTCTTGAAGACATTGGTGGTTATATGTATTTCATATTCAGAAGTTATACATGCATACATCCAAAAATCTGATCTTGTGAATAAAATAGTGTAATTGAAATCTTACAAAACTTGTAGTCACCTCATAATAGTCCTTGAATGATGTCAATTAAACTGTCCCCTTCATTGTTCCAAATAAGGAAAACAGCATTGACAAAATGTTTATAAAATAAGATGGAATTCCTATATACATTCTTAACTTTAAAAACATATTAATTTTCCGAATGCAAAAAAAAAAAAAAAAAACTAAATTGGCATTGCTGTTGGTACAAGTTGTGCCCATTGTGATGCCTGTTTGTTGAAAATATTTACCTGCAAATATAAACGCATTAAATTCAATAATGTGCCGTGTAATTTAATCGAAGAAGTAGAAAATGAAGGGCAAAGTTTTAAACAAGGTTTTACTTTTTCATGGCCAATAACACACAAACCAAGAAGGACTTCATTAGCGTACACCAATCTGACTACAAACACTGCTGTTACTTTCACTATAGACAGCCAATCTAATAATGACAATTACATTGCATCTGATGAACATCCATGTTTGCCAGCTCCATTAATGCAACACCGACCACATGAGGGTAAAGCAAGGGATGCAGAAAACAAAGAGATCATGAAAAAGAAAGAATCATCAGACAAACAAGGAAAGTGACCACACACAGCATGTTGAGAACTACATGTAGAGATTTTCAAATATTATTTCAAGGTATTAACTCCATCAGCAATGAAGCGGAAAAAATTGAGACAACACAAAAAACAGTACTAAACCAAACCAAGTCACTTGCGGAGGAAATAAGGCAACTAGATCTTCTTTTCCACTGTTTTAATAATCCACAAAACCACGCCAACACTACAACCAGGAACACAACAAAATCCAAAGTACATAAACGCCAGATCTCTCCACTGCGTTTTCGTTTAGGTCACTTCCTTGGATGCAACTGAATACATACTGTGCTTTCTGTTCACCTTAAATACATACATAAATCACCATAATAGAGTAATTAAACAATCAACCATTTAATTGAACAATTAAACAAATTAAAAAACTCTAAATAAGCAGCCTAATATAAAAACTTATTGGATCAAATACTATACTTGGGTTGTTGAGTAGCTAAAAAACACATATTTTAAATATTTTAGATATTTTAGATAAATGATGCTTGTGGGTAATTTAATATATATGTCAAAATATTAAAATATATATAATGTTGACATATACCATAAGCTTAAAAAATAATTATAAAAAATGCAAAGAGAATGTTCTCTAGCTAACAGTGTCATCTGCTGACCAAAATGAGAATGTTTTTTGTATATATATATATATATATATAAACCAGAATAGTGCTAAAACAGCCTGAACAATCCATATAGAAATAAATTGATGTAAATATTTATAATCAAATATTTCCTATAAAGTGCATAGTGTTTATAAGCATATTTTAAAAATTTTTAAAAATGAGAGCTGCTAAGCTTTAAGCATTTTCACTTATTATTAATTGTCTCATCTTTGTATTGTAATTGTATGAATTTTTATATGTATTTTATATGATTTTTTATATTAATTTTTATATGACTATTAACATTATTTTTAACACATACTACTTTTAAAATATGCGTATAAACACTGTGCACTTTATAGGAAATATTTGATTATAAATATTTACATCAATTTATTTCTGTATGGATTGTTCAGGCTGTTTTAGCACTATTCTGGTTTTTATATATATATACAAAAAACATTCTCATTTTGGTCAACAGATGACACTGTTAGCTAGAGAACATTCTCTTTGCATTTTTTATAATTATTTTTTAAGCTTATGGTATATGTCAACATTATATATATTTTAATATTTTGACATATATATTAAATTACCCACAAGCATCATTTATCTAAAATATCTAAAATATTTAAAATATGTGTTTTTTAGCTACTCAACAACCCAAGTATAGTATTTGATCCAATACGTTTTTATATTAGGCTGCTTATTTAGAGTTTTTTAATTTGTTTAATTGTTCAATTAAATTGTTGATTGTTTAATTACTCTATTATGGTGATTTATGTATGTATTTAAGGTGAACAGAAAGCACAGTATGTATTCAGTTGCATCCGAGGAAGTGACCTAAACGAAAACGCAGTGGAGAGATCTGGCGTTTATGTACTTTGGATTTTGCTGTGTTCCTGGTTGTAGTGTTGGCGTGGTTTTGTAGATTATTAAAACAGTGGAAAAGAAGATCTAGTTGCCTTATTCCCTCCGCAAGTGACTTGGTTTGGTCCATCAGCAATGAATTTGCTTAGAAAAGGTTTGTCATTCATTACCTTTTTGCCATGGTAATGTCACATGTATAACGGATCTTCAGTTATTTATAAAAAATTTGAATCTCTGCTTAATGTTTCCAAAACAAGATGAAATAAGTACTTTCAAAAAACCAAGTAGTTTTGTAGCACAAAACCATCCTATAACTGAAACATTTTCAAGGATGTGGGAAAATGATATTAGGAACTGTTTTGATATTGGGGGTAATAAATGAATTAAGTTTCATAATTTGACTTTTGAGGAATATATTGCACTTCATGTTTTAAAAAATAATGACAGTATAGTCATCAAACAAGCTGATAAAAGTGGGGAGATAACTGTCTGATAAAACAGATTATCAGGAATGTAGTTTGAGTTTATTATCAGATGAAACTACTTATAAATTACTTCATAAACTTTTTATTAATAAGTTAGTTATGAAGTATGACTCAATTACATATGAACTACAAGCAAAAAGTAGACTGATATCTGATTAATTTGAATATTTCTTTGTTGATAAACCCGTTATACCATAGTCCTAAGGATTACCTAACATTAACAAAGATAGAGTGTCAACCCTTATGAGACCGACTGCATCGATTCAAAGTTGGATTACAGAACCTGCTGCAAGTATTTATTTAGAAAAGCTCTTACATGTCTTTATAAAGGATAACAATATAGTGCTAAATGACACCAAGCAAATTCTTAATGATGTTTTTCAATGGCATGAAACTACACACTGTATAGACGCATGCCGAATACTGAAGATACTGTAGTGCTTGTTAGGAAGTATATGCTATACTCTAGAATTATGTGTTTAAATGTTTTAAGTTGATGTTCTCAGATGATCTGTATTAACTGTTATAAAGAAAGAGTTGATTTTCTTTAGTAAACTTGCTTGTAACTTGAAAAAGCCTGAGTGAAAATGCATTTTTTCTACCTATATTAAATTTATCTTTTTCTATCTTGGTGCTCGGCCCTGTTTCTTATAGTTAATATGCAAGACTAGTTAGTATCACTGGATCAAATGGAGCACACTTGCCTTTTTGCTGGAAAACCAGTAGGCTGTGAATTCTGTTCTGACCCTCAGCTGACTGATATAAATTTTCCGTTTCTGACACTGTAGTGCAATATTACAGTGTGCAGCTCCCCAGATTCTGCTGTTCTTTTGAAGAGACATTAAACTCAGTTGGTAGTAACTCTGGTGAACATAAAAGATCCTACTACACTTAAAATAGTAGGGATTCTTTATTATTATTATTATTTGCATATTTTTTTCAACAAGGTCAGATTTTGTTAATCCATGACATAAATAATTCCAAGCATTGACAACTAAACAAAGATTATATGAAAGAAAATGAACAATCATCTTCCACCAACCAAATCCAACTCCTAACAATATTCAAAGATAAAAACTAATTTACAACCTTATATGAATTATAAATTCCAACAATAAAAAATGTAGTCCAAGAAAAATACATTCTGTAAAGTTTTCACTTAAATGAATTTAGATATTTCTTTAAATATATCACTTTCTTCCTCCGTTCCATTTCCTGTTTATTCCAAAAACCTGACAATACTAGCTATAACATAAGCCATCAGAATTCTAATAATACTCTTAAGATTACAGGAAAGCAGTTCCTTACCACATGAGAAACCACACTACCAACAAAAAGAGCATCATTAATATCCAGTAAGGCAGTTTAATATGGCCAACAAATAGAATGACGCAGTCTATACCATATTATTTGACTGACTGGACAGGACTAAACATGTAGTAATAATCAGCCTCAATGAAATTACATCACCAGCATGATGCATGTGACAGTTGCTTCCTCCATCAAAACTTAAAGGGGAGTATTTCCAAGAATGCACTATTTTATATAATGTAAAAGAGCAGGGGTTCTTTATTATTGCTTACATATTTTTTTCTAAACAAAGTCAAACTTTTATAAACTATATGACCAATTAAAAACATTAACAAAGGTGATATGAAAGAAGACAACAATCAATCATCTTCTACATACCAAAGACAATTAGAGATATAAAGAAAGCTAGGCTTTGGGTGGTGACAGCCCCTAAATGCCTGAGTCAATTCATCTTCTCTACATTCTACGTGTACCCACTTCCACTACAATTCAGTTAAGATACGAAAACAGTTACCAGAGGAGTAGGTAAGCCATTTATAAGAACTGTCATTCTCAACTGATGAGAAGGAGGTGATAATAAAGCCTTTGAAATAATTTTATGCTGTGATACTCCCATATTTCCAAAGTTTATGCCCTTCACCATTAGGTTCATTAAAAAGAAACACTATAAATATTGCCAGTATAGCAAATTACCTCTACTATTCAATTGTACAAAAGTCCTGTCATAAAAATAATTGATAAATATGATAGTGATCTTAAAAACAAAAAAATAGTGGAAGACCCGGAAAGTGTAAATTGTCGTAAAAATAAAAGAAAAAACACTTTAGCAACCCAACAGTCAAGGAATGGTCACTGATAAATAAAGTCCAAAACTCTTTAATGTTGAAATAAAAGAGTGGTTTAGTGCTTTTGTCAATTACTAGACATTATCAGAACCACTAAGTAAAGAAAAACACTCATTTAAATTAACTGGAAAGCACATCCCACTTCCTTTGTCAACCAGTTACATATTGTTAAGAAACAGTTTAAAACAATCAAAAAGTATATCTTAGATACTTCACAACAAAAAGCATATACTGTATAGGAGCCAATAGCCTGAATGGGAATTACAACACCACCTGGTGACCGAACCAACAGAGGAAACAGAGACAGCAAAAGAAGCAAGGGAACTGGAGGTGGCAATGGTCTTGGGACCATTATCAGGACCTATTAGATCTACAGGTACTGTCTCTTCCTTTTATGGTTTTAACATATATAATTTCATGGAGTTGACTATAGAACCTATACATCATGCATTGTTTCTCAAAGATTTTAACTTTGCTCTATCTAATAGAGCTAAAATTGAGCATACTTTGCTCGATTTCAAAATATTTACAAGTAAACTGAATTTGCAATTATTACATGGTCATCATTCCTTTGAGGAGGGGAATGATGGATGTAAGAGAAAAAGTTTAATTAACCCACCATTACATCCTGTTATTCAACTATATGAGAGGCTTTGTGAGACAGATTACTGTCATTAATTATTAATGATTCTTTGTGGCTCATGTTTCCAGTGTTTTTCAGCCACTCTGATACCATAATATTTGCACAAATTCCAGTGTAACAATCTCGCCACATTATTATGCCTTTCAGTATACAGTCCCTCTGCAATTAGAGAGTTGCAACCAGCAATAAGGTGTGTGACTGTTTCAAATTTGGTTCCACAAAACCTACATATGTCTGTTTCTCCCACATGTTCAATAGACTTAGTAAACCGGCGTGTATGTAGCTCACTATCTTGTGCTGCCAATATTAACCTTTCATTTCTTGATGTAAATTCACCTCTCCTTAACCATTCCTGAGTTTGTTCTTGATCAACATGAGACTCTACCAGATGTTTTCTATACTTGCAACTATATTTATGTTTTTTCCACATTTCTTGCCTTCTCATCTGGCCCTTCACCTTATATTCTTTCTTTTGTTTTTTAGCACATTCAGTTGCTGCCTAGTTTTTATCCACTTCTGGTTTGATTTCCATTCCTGCTTTATGTCGATATGCTTTTGCTAAATTAAGCAGAAATGTCATCTTATATTTATTCTCCTCATGTTTCAAAACTTTCACCACATTTGTATCTAGTGAGGTCAGTAGATATGTTTGGAGTCCCACGATTGCAGATCTATACATGTAATCAATTTCAAGGAGGCCAATCCCTCCTTCAGAACGGGGAATATGTAACCTTGGTATACATTGATTTTTATAAATCATTTGGTGAGCATGAAGCATCCTTCTTGTTTTAATATCCAATCTATCCAACACTTTTTGGGGCCAGTCAATCACTCCAAAACTATAAGTTAGGACAGGAAGAGCAAATTGATTTATAGCTTGGATCTTATTCCTAGGTGTCAATGCTGTTTTTAGGATTAATTTAAGTCTTCTAAAGTACTCCTTACTAAGCTTTATTCGCATTTGTTCATGTTTTATTGCTGATCCTTCATCAGTTCCCAAGTATTTATACACACCCCTCTTGCTCAAGTTCTTTTAAATCACATTCTTGTCCCAAACTGATGTTTTCCTGGTGCTGCAATTTTCCTTTTTTAAAGGTTGCTTTTGCACATTTATCAAGACCAAATGACATTCCAATATAATCTGAAAAAGTTTTGACAACCTGCAATTGTGCTTTCAGTTCCTCATCTGATGAGTTGTACAATTTTAAATCATCGACAAAGAGAAGATGAGAAGTCATTAAACTTTGTTGTTTTGTAGAAGCCAAATTATAGCCATGACCTAAGCTGTTAAGTAAACAGCTTAATGGATTAATCTTCTTCTTCTTCTTCTTCTTCTTTCAGCTGCTCCCATTAGGGGTCGCCACAGCAGATCAACTGTTTCCATTTCTTCCTGTCCTCTGCATCTTGCTCTGTCACACCAACCATCTGCATGTCCTCTCTCACCACATCCATAAACCTTATCTTAGGCCTTCCTCTTTTCCTGTTACCTGGCAGCTTCATCATTAGCATCTTTTTTCCCAATATACTCAGCATCCCTTCTCAGCACATGTCCAAACCAACGTAATCTTGCCTCTCTGGCTTTGTCTCCAAACCTTCCAACCTGGGCTGACCCTCTAATATACTTATTCCTAATCCTTGTCCATCCTCGTCACACCCAGTGTGAATCTTAACATCTTCAACTCTGCCACGTCAAGCTCTGACTCTTGCCTTTTTGTCAGTGCCACTGTCTCTAAACCATATAACATAGCTGGTCTCACTACCCTTTTGTAGACCTTCCCTTTCATTCTTACTGGTACTCATCTGTCACAAATCACTCCTGACACTCTTCTCCACCCACTCCATCCTGCCTGTACTCTCTTCTTCACCTCTCTTCCACACTCACCATTACTCTGAACTGTTGATACCAAGTACTTAAACTCATCCAGCTTCGCCACCTCTACACCCCACATCCTCACCATTCCTCTACCGTCCCTCTCATTCACACACATATATTCTGTCTTAGTCCTGCTAACCTTCATTCCTCTTCTCTCTAGAGCATATCTCCACCTCTCCAGGGTCTCCTCCACCTATTCCCTATTCTCACTACAGATCACAATGTCATCTGCAAACATCATAGCCCACGGGGACTCCTGTCTGATCTCGTCTGTCAACCTGTCCATCACCATTGCAAATAAGAAAGGGCTCAGAGCTGATCCTTGATGTAATCCCACCTCCACCTTAAACGCATCCGTCACTCCCACCGCAGACCTCACCACTGTCACACTACCCTCGTACATATCCTGTACCACTCTTAAATACTTCTCTGACACTCCCGACTTCCTCATACAATACCACAACTCCTCTCTAGGCACCCTGTCATATGCTTTTTCTAAATCCACAAAGACACAATGCAACTCCTTCTGACCTTCTCTGTACTTCTCCATCAACACTCTCAGAGCAAACATCGCATCTGTAGTGAAACTATACTGATGATCACTAATCATCACCTCCCTTCTTAACCTAGCTTTCACTACTCTTTCCCATAACTTCATTCTGTGACTGATCAGTTTAATCCCTCTGTAGTTACTACAGCTCTGCACATCACCCTTATTCTTAAAAATCGGTACCAAAACACTTTTTCTCCATTCCTCAGGCATCCCCTCACTTTCCAAGATTTCATTAAACAATCTAGTTAAAACTCCACTGCCATTTCACCTAAACACCCCCATGCTTCCACAGGTATGTCATCTGGACCAACAGCCTTTCCGTTCTTCATCCTCTTCATAGCTATCCTTACTTCCTCCTTGCTAATCTACTGCACTTCATGATTCACTATCCGCACATCATCCAACCTTCTCTCCCTCTCATTCTCTGCATTCATCAACCCCTCAAAGTACTCTTTCCATCTGCTCAACACACTATCTGCGATTGCTTAATGGATTAATAGTTTCATAGTTTCATAGTATAGTACTAGGCTATCTGCCCTGGGGCATTTGTAAGCCTAGCCATAGTGATGTGGCTTTTGCCACCCCATGAAATGGTACAAAAAATGTACAGAATAAATTTAGAATACTGTGCCTCTGTCTAGTAGTGACACAATGAAGGTCCCCTTATATAATAGAATTAGTTTACTGTGCCCCTGTCTAGCAGTGACACAGATGTGACCCCTGGGTTAAACTTATGTTCTCCCATCCACTCATCAAGATTTCTCTTGAAGAGAGTCAGTGAGGGGCTCTGCCTAATAGGAACTGGGATCTTGTTCCAAAGCATGGGAAGCCTCTGGGTTATGAATCTATCCCTCCAGCATGTCCTATTCATACTTGTGCCGAGGTTTAAGTCTTTAGCTCTCGTGGTCCTGATGGATTTGGATTTTTTGAGGTGGAGCATGTCCATCAGATCCTGATTGGACATGGCCTTGTACGTCAGGCAGAGATCACCTCTGAGCAGGCGGTATGCTACTGAATAGAGCTGAAGTTTCTTTAGTCTGGCAGAATAAGACATATGTTGGAGACCCTTGATCCTCTTGGTGAGGTACTTTTGTGGTCTCTCCAGCTGTTGCAAGTGCCGGGTGAGGTACATACCAAATGGGGCATTGTACTCAATCATGGGTCTGATGAGGGAGGAATATAGGGGTACAATGACATCCTTGGATCTAGATGTAAATCCCTTCATGATGAGGTGTGCAAGGTAGAATGTTTTTCTAACCACTTTGGCAACGTGGGTGTCAAATGAGAGGTCGCTGTCGACTTGGGTCCCTAGGTCTCTGATTACTTTTTCTGTACTCAGTGGGTTGCTGTCTATGTGATAATTTGTGGGTACTTTGTTTTTCCCAAAGGGGATAACTATACATTTTTTGGCATTTAGTTTAAGGCCATGACTCCAGCACCACTTGTCCGTTTCTGTGAGGCCTTTTTGTAGGATGTGTGTGTCTGCTGATGTATCGACTATGGCGCCTAGTTTGCAGTCATCTGCGAACTTTGTCAGCCACAGCCCTCCCATGTTTGCTTTAACATCTGAGAAGTAAATGCCGAACAAGAGGGGTCCTAGGACAGATCCCTGTGGGACACCACTTGTGACTGGCTTTGAGTCTGACATTGCTCCAGCGATTTTAACTTTATGGGTTCTGTCCTTTAGCCAGTTTGCAACCCATCTAGTGACATAAGGGTTTACTTTTAAGCTGTTGAGCTTATCTATGATGCCTGAGTGGGGCATTGTGTCGAAGGCCTTAGCCAAGTCCAAGTATGCTGTATGGACTGCTTTGCCCTCATCAATGGCTCTAGTGACTGTTTCAAAAAAGTCAACCAGGTTTAAAAGGCAGGATCTGCCCTTTACAAAGCCGAACTGGGTGGGGTCAAGTGTCTGTAGGTCCCCTATGTCTCTGTTTATGAGTTCCATAATGATTCTTTCCATAGCTTTGCAGACCAGGCTGGTTAAGCTTATGGGGCGGTAGTTTCCAGGGTCTGTAGAGGCACCCCCCTTGTGGAGTGGGACCACTGTTGCTGTACACCAGTGTTCAGGTACATATCCTGAAGTAAGGCTAAGGTTAAATAGCATTTTTATGTGTGGGTTTAGCTCCTCTTGGAGTTCACGTAACACCCAACCCGGGATACCGTCAGATCAATGGATGCTGTGTTTTTTGCTTTGTTTAGGGAGGTTCTCACTTGGACATCTGAGATGACAGGTAGATTACATTCAGCTGGGATAAGTATTTCTTCTTTTGGGGGTGAAGGAGGGGAGAAATTTGCACTGAACCTGTCAGCCAGAATGTTGGCAATATCTGTGGGTTCAGTGTATTTTTTGTTGTTGTGAACCAACTCTGAGCATATCTGAGGGTTTCCGCCCAGGTTTCTAACATAGCTGAAGAAGGCTTTGTGGTTATCTTTAGTGTCCTTAGCGATTTTTCTCTCAAAGTTGGCCTTGGATGTTTTTATGAGAGAACGTAGTTTTCTGCTAATGTTGATCAGAGATGTCTTCCCTTCATGGGATTTTGCTCTGACGTGCAGTAGCTTCCTTCTTTTGTTATACAATTTGTTTATGGCTGAGGTCCACCAGACAGGACGCTTACCTTTGGTGGAGAGGGACTTGGATTTGTTTGGGATTGCATGATCCATGCATTCTTGGAGATGTCCATAGAAAGCATTTGTGAAGGATTTGCATTGTGGGATGTGGTATCCACTGGCACAGTGGGCTTAAAGGATACCATCTCAGTCTTAAGAAGAGTGAAGTCTGCTTTTGAGAAGTTTTTCACTGTGGTCTTTTGTGCTGGGGTGGAGGTGGGATATGTATATCCAGGGTGATTAGTTTGTGGTCAGATCTCACTAGTGAGGGGTATACTTCCGGTGTGGAGCATTTTGTCCCCATGTTTGTGATGATCAGGTCTAGTATATTATCTCCCCTAGTGGGAGAGGTGACTAGTTGTTCCAGTGCATTTGAATTTATGAATTCCAGGAACCTTTGGGCTAGGGTATTAGGGCTAGAATACTGTACCCAATCTATGTTTGGGTAGTTGAAGTCTCCCATTATGATGGTATTTTGTGATACATTCATATCCTCCAATGTCTTCTGGAAGGCTGAGTGGGGTTCTTGAGATTGGGAGGGTGGTCTGTAACATGCTACCAGTTGTATATCAGTTTTGCCTATGGTTAGTTGCACCTGTATGGTCTCTGATGCTTCATGTGTTGCTACTAACCTGGAGGTGTGGGTGTCCTTGATGAATATGGACACTCCCTCCCTTTGTGGTTCGGCCTGGGTTTTGGGGCCGAAAAGCATGATACGAGGTATAGCCTGGTAGTGCTGGGGTGCTCTCAGGAGCCTTGAACCAGGTTTCAGTTACTGCACAGATGTCGATGTTCTCCATGCTGAGGAGTGCATCAAGTGCCTGCATCTTGAGATTTAGACTTCTGGCATTGAGCAGCATTACCCTTAGTTTTTTTCCATTTTTGTTTTCTAAGGAGGTGGGTTTGTCTTTTGAGCCTTGCCTAAAAAAGGCACTATGGGGGTGGCAAGGCAAGCCCGGCGCCCAACCTTCCACAGAAGGCACACACGCACTCATGCCTACGGCCAATTTAGTGTGTCCAATCCACCTACAGCATGTCTTTGGGATGTGGGACAAAAACAAAGCACCCGTAGGAAACCCACATGACCACAGGGTGGACATGCAGACTCCACACAGAAGGCATCCCAGCCGAGAATTGAACTGGAGAACCTCTTGCTGTGAGGTGGCAACACTAACCTCTGCACCACCGTGGCCGCCCACCAATAACAGTTCTATCTAAAAGCCAAATATTAAGTCTACTTGAAATTCCCCCTTGTTTGCCATGAAAGATATTTAGGATCAGATGATCAGCCCTCCCTATATCAATCAAATCCTGATCCAATATGAAGTACACAAACTTTTCCAAGCCTTAGGATGCCTACGCTGCTTAGAGGGAATTTTAATGACCATACAGTGTGGCATGATATTAAAGCTACATTGCACTATTATGTTTGTTTGCAGTTCTCACTTTCTAGACATATGGTTCCATAACACATGTAAAAAACAGACTTTATTCTTATTAGAGCCATAAAAATTACCCAAAATTAAAGACACTTCAGAATCATTTACCTTCAAAACTATCCACTAGTTTGGTCTGTAAACTATGACACAGCTGTCAACCTACTTGTTTATGAACAAGAATCAACAACCCCCTGATTTCACAGACCTATATCTATTTTATGAACTAGAATCACCACCCCTGTTTTCATGGATCTACATCCATTAGCTATCCCCCACTATGGGCACAAATTCATTTTCACTTTTAGTTTAGTTTCTTATAAAAATAATATTCTTTGCCTGCAACACTTTTAATTCCATCCAGAACAGCTTTCCTTTGATTTGGGGTTCCAAAACCTCTTACTTTCTATGACAAGAAAAACAATAGAATCAGTAAAACATCTATTATATGTGTTTAGAAGAACTTTGTTCTTCTTTTTTGATTGGCAAATACCTCCTGTAAAGACAAGTAATTCACTTTGCTCAGTATACCATCAAGACCTTATACACAAAAAATATATAAGAAAAGGGGGACGAGAACTCAACAATATAACTGTATCACAATTGTTAATAAAAATTTAAACCTTATAAAAAGTAAAGAATTGAAAATTTAACTAAACCAACCAATGACAGATATTTAACAGTCTTGCAAGAGGCAGGATGTACAACAGACAAAAAAATTCTGCACTTCATTCACATTTTACTTAAAAAAGGAAAAAGAGGTTCATGTTTTAAGAATTAAGCAGTTTCACAGACTGGTCAATTAAATAGTTTAATCGATTAGAGTCCAGCATGAAGTATGACATAAACATTGGTTATCAGAATAAATTGAGAAAAAACTAAGAAGCACAACCAACTGCAGAACTGTAATCCAAGCCAGATGGCTAAAAAGAAGAAACCCGCAGAACTTTTAAAGATTTATTTCATTAGCGCTGTCATTCACAAAATATGTGAACTTCTTCAGATAAGAATACTCGTTTCATTACAATTTAAATAAAACTAGTACAATGACATCACATCCTTTCCTCTGAGCCTACATATGCTTTAAAGGTATATATATGCCAGTTTATAAATCCACACAAAGCCATGTATAAAAAAACAGCTAGAATAAACTGTAAAAAACAAACGCTTCAAAGGGAGTCTATATTAAAAAATATATATGAACAATAGAAAACATACCTGCATATGTATGCAAGAAAAACAAACTGTCAAGTGATTTTAGTTTTAAAATACATTTTAAATTACTGTGATCATTCAAACCAGGATGAGCACAAGCATTGACTCTCAACTGCCACAAACATTCCCTTTCCTCTAACTTCAATGACCAAGAATAAAAAGGTATGCCCTGAGTTTGCGACAGTGTGCCTGGCCAGTGCATTGTTTAAATTTGACTTCGCTATTTCATACTGGTGTTCATAAATTCACTACCTCAAGTGTCTCTCAGTAGAAATCACAACATAATTGGCACCTAGCCAAGTAAACAACACCAGTGGTGTCACAATTATATTTCCAATGGATCGTGTAGTGTTATTAATGAAATAAATGTTTAAAAGTTCAGCTAGTTTCTTCTTTTTAACCATCGGCTTGGATTATCTGAATAAAGTCAATGACACAACCAGAAGTCATTTTTAGCCAACTGAAGATGAGAAAACTCCTCCTTTTGCTCGATGAGTGATATTTCCTGGTCTGCAACATCGGGGAGGAAAATTTACCTTTAGCCTGACTTTCTTCCACTGTTAAGGTGACATAATGATTTTATGAGCAAGAAAAAGATGTCTGTAGTTTCCTAATTAGATTGCAGAAATGATACATTGAAAGAATATTTAAACAATTTACTAGCCTCCTTCCTTGTTAAGAGGGGGTTGGATATATGTAGCTGGCGGTATATCCCTTTTGTGTTTTCCATCATAGTAATTTTCCTGTACAAGGCAATCTTTCCATTCTCAAAGCTTGATTAGCAAGCAAACTTTTCTAATGTTGCTTCTGATACACTTGCCCCTGAACCTGGAGCCAGAAGTGTGCTGGGACCCACAAATGCACGTGAATGTCTTTCTCTTGGCATTTTTTCAACATTAGAGCAAAAGCCTTTCTTTAATAATACAGGGCAGTGGAGTGGTCTGGAGCAATTGCCCCTGATAGAAACAAAGCCCCCTACCTCTATAGTTTTACAAAGAATCAGATGTCTATCATTGTAATCCAGCCATTTTATTATGAATTGTATAGGAATATATGAAAGCCATTCCTGAGAAGTAATCCACTGTAAACTTTTTATAATCAGGGAAGATTTGTTTCCCAAAATATCTTTTAGTATACTTGTAATAAATATCACTGGATTCTGTCCTTCCACACACTCTGGTAATCTAATCAAAAGAAGGTTATTTCCTTTGGCTCTGTTTTCAATATCATTGACTTTGTCTTCCAAACAACGGCAAAAAGACTGTAACTCCTTTAAATTTGGTGAGTGTGGAGTAAAAGTGTCCATTAAGGCACTAACTTGACTTTGATGGTCAGATAGACATTCCTAGAGGAATGGTAATGCTCATGTATGCCTGAAATGGTATATAATTGACTGAATATCCTGAAGAATTGTTTGGGCTATGGAGTTAAATGTTTCCATGCCCAAAGTACCTTAAGATCTTCAGTAGCAATGTACAGTGCATCTACCTTTTTGGTATCACCATGTTTCTTTCCCACTACAGGATTGAAAGTACGTTGAGGCAAGGTGCAGCATATAACTTCCTCAAAACAACAGAAGATGCCACAGACTACCTTCTGATGACTACAAAACACAAATTAATGAGCAGAGAGGCAAATATACAAAATCTAAAGAACTTAAACTGCTAGGGTAGGACAGTCGTTAATCATTCTTCATCCCTGAGCACACCCCCTATTATTAATTACATAGTTATAATTATTATTGAAGTATTTGAAATCATATTTACATGGTCCTCTATTTACATATCCACATATTTTCAACAAAAGAAATAAGAAATGTTCATCTTACTTTTCAGCCTGACCATTGTATTTCTCCGCAACAATTTTCTGCTCTTATCAATGTCTGATAACGCTGACTTTTTTATTAAGAACATAGAACATGATAGATTCATCAAGTAGCACTCCGTCCACCTCTGGAACAACCTGTCATTGCAGCTTAAGCAGTTTGATACGCTGTCATCCTTCATATGGAACCTCAGATGGGTACCCACAAATTTGCCCTAGCTTGACTGGCCTAGCCTTTCTAGAAAAAGGGATTACAGCCTAATGGTGGGTACTGCCAAGGCATAAATGGTCATGAAACTCAGTTGCTTTGAAATTCCCATGAATCCTATAAAGCACCATGCACTATTTGTTTAGCAGGGATCAGAATATGCATGCTCAGACCTTGTCATCTGTCACTTCCTATGAAAAGCATGCATTTCTACAGTAGTCTTGCCGTCATCTTCAATTGGCTTGTTTGTAAGAAAATCAGCCTTAGACTCTGGTCCAGACTTACACCAAGGTATCTTGTAGCCAAAATGTTCATCTTGTAAACTGATGATTTTAAGTAACTTGGATCTGATTTGTGTTTTTGCTTTTGGAGTGAACAGTATACATTTTGATGTCTGTAATATTAATAGTTGCTTTCAGTTTCCTGCATTATTTTCTCTTATGAAGAAAATATAAATACCAACTGCTATGTTCAAAGTCATGGCCTATGTCCCCAAGATGTCTACAAAGGCCATAGTAGCATAATACATTTGCAGAACATGTTACTTTGCATTTAAATGGTACACTGTGGTCATTTCTGACTTAAAAGCCATAAGCAGAAGATATTATAGCAATAACCCATGCCTGGGTGTGGGTAAAGCTGGATTTACCCACGGCTGGCGTGATTTGGTCACGAGCGTGAAGCCCAAGTGACCAGACAAAGCCAACCGTGGGTAAATCCAGCATTACCCACACCCAGAAGTGGTTGTTATTATATTAATGACATTATTTAAGAAAAAAATAATTACTTTTCTTAAATAATGGCATTGTATAATGCCTCCTTGCTGCCCTTCTGCATCTGTCAGGTATTTTGCGGCAGTTCTGATGTACTGCGCATGCGTATGCCTATGCAGTACATCAGAACTGTGGGCAAAAGCAATGGAGAAAGCAAGATCTCCGTTGCTTTTTACAAACTGTTTTTGCTATGTTAAATGGGTTTAACATAGTGAGACAGCTTTAAAAAAGCAACGGAGAATCTCTGTTGCTTTTTTTAAAGCTGTTTCGCTATGTTAAACCCATTTAACATAGCGAGACAGTTTTGAAAAAAGCAACGGAGAAAGCAAGATCTCCATTGCCTTTTACAAACTGTCTCACTATGTTAATATTAACATAGCGAAACAGCTTTAGAAAAGCAACTGAAAATCTCCGTTGCTTTTTTTAAAGCTGCCTCGCTATGTTAAACTCGTTTAACATAGCAAAACAGTGAGAAAAAAGAGTTATAGTAATGGAAAAAGTCCGGGCGACTGGACCTTTTTCCATTAATATAACTTTGATTTACAACGTGCACGCTGACCAGTCAGCATGCACGTTTTTGAATATTAATGGGGGGAGTTGTATAATAATATTTATTCAAAATGCTGTTCTTGATAAAACTGAAAAACAACCGTACACTGCCAAGTATTCCAACAGACTCCAAGATTCAAAAAGACACAGAATTTCTCTAAAACCTATTATTTAATTATTGACAGAATTAGTTTGTTTGTTATTCTTTACTCATGGCTGTTACACATTTTTGTTTTTAATGTTTAAAGCAAAATGATAGCACGAGTCGTGGAAGCATTAATGATCAATCTGCCCACACAATTGCTGTTTTCAAAAACATTAACAATGAAAATATACTAGTAATTATGGAAACAGTTTAATACTATTTTCTATAAATGTGATTCATAACTGTTTTGAACAGTGGAATGTCAACTTGTAACTTTTCATTCACATCAACACTATGAGTACACTTTGGACATTTAGATAATCCTCTGATATTGAGTGGATGTTTACAAATGTCAAGAGCTAACCCCAAGATCCAAAGATGATTGTTTGTGAGTATGAATTCATTTCACAGGCACTAGAATAATGAGCAATTATTTTTATGCTCAGCAAGGCATTCACATTTTAAGAGATCAGAACATAGATTTGCATTAACAAAGGTTATATAAACTACTTATTATAACATGCAATTCAGGAATAGAATAAACATAAAGATTTAGCTGGTAAATTTGAGAAAAATTCTAAAAATATTATCCACATTTCTTTTTGGTACTAAATAATACCTTTAACTATAAACACAAAGCTATATATTTAAAACGTTTGAGAAGGATTACAATAAGAAATGGGAAGAAAGATCTTGAAAAGACATCACATTGACGTAAGTTAGTATGCAACTCCATAAACAACATATTGCTTAAGGCATTCAGGACAAAGAATATTACATAAGCTTATCTCGTCACAGTTTTATGACAAACTGGTTTGCCTGTGAAAGGCAAAGATACACTTTTTTTTTTTTTAAATAAAGGGTCAATGTGAGACATCTAGAATTGTCAATGATAGGCAGTTAAGAAACAGAGAGAGATCACACAGGTACTAAACACAGATGTGGGGATAATTCAGAGATATCATGAAAACTGCATACAAATGTCAACAAAGAATTTAGTGAAATGCTGAAGTCACCACGGCTTATTCAATATGTCACTGCTCATCATGTGTGATAGAAGAGTACAGTAATGCTGCATGTGGGTGAGAGCACATTAATAAATGATGGCGCATGGGGCGCAGACTGTAACGCAGAACAATTACTGGTATATTGTAAGGGGGACTCCATCGACAGATATTTTTGGAACAAGATAATAGCTCCTTTTGAGGTTGTTATTCCCTAAGTGAGGGCTTTAGAGCACTTTAATATACAGACAGCATATGACATTTGATTACAGACTGAAATAGAACTGCAGTTGACAGTAATTAATTTTGAAAAATAAAAAGCACCGTGCTACTTGGTCATTGTTTACATTATTAATTGACATCATAATAGAAGGAAACATATTTAGAAGTGGGATATGTTCTTGTCAGAGCAGGAGGTGAGACTGGACTTACAAACAAACATTATCAGACTGTGCAATGAACAAAATCAAGGAAAGTTTTGGCTTTGGAAGGGAAGAAGAGAAGGATATATACAATTATTCCTTGTAAATAATGAGACATGTCCCAGGAAGTGTACTTACAAAAAATAAAGGTCTGTGTCAGCCTCCAGCTATCCTGAATCCACACCTCTCCGTCTTAATGTTCATCATCTCCAGCTGTGAGGACAGTCTCTGTAAGCAAGCTGAAAGAACAAAGGATACCTTTATTGAGGATTAGAAAGCTTTTCAGCCTGCATTAACAGCCCTGTATGTTATTGTTTTTATTTATTTTTTTTAATAACTGCTACAAATGTTATTAAGGCCTCTCAAATAATTGTATTGGTGTTTGACTGTTGCTGTACTGACCACTATAGGTACGTGCATGTCACTTGAGATGTAATCAGCACCAACCCTTCAACTCTGGTCCCAATTTAATAGAGCTGTTTTCAAATAAAATCTGCTCATTGCCTTCCCATTAATAGTGCCTCAGTCACCCCCCCCCCCCCCCACCCCAACACACACACACACACACACACCCACACACACACACACACACACACACACACACACACACACACACACACACACACACACACACACACACACACACACAAAGCTATCTAGTTTCTCGTTATGTAGCTGTAACATATACTTTTCTTTGCTGATTAACAATAATGAAGATAACCTATACATGTCCAGTGTTATATAAATACCACTAATAAAAGTTAAAATGAATAAAAATAATTTTCTGCAGTCAAGAAATATTTTTAGGCTGTTTTTAGCCAAACTACAATATTGCCAGGTAAGCTTATTTTACCACAACCCCACTGATTGATCTGCTCACCCTTCCCAGAGTGCTTTGATGCATTTCAAAAACATCCTGCAGAAACCCATGAGCCATTTTAAAGCTTAGTACTGTTAGCGATTCCCCAGATATGTCCCAAGCCAGCATGCTTACCAAAGTAAGTGTTTTTGCTCACTGTTGACTCTTCATTTTCTGCTAGGAAAGTGTACCAGCTGACTTAAAGGAAGTCATGGGAGTTTTGTAACCAGCTGACTTAAAGGAAGTCATGGGAGTTTTGTAACCAGCTGCCTTAAAGGAAGTCATGGGAGTTTTGTAACAGAGGTTTGCTTTAATGTTCTTTTGGCTTCTGACACTGTGACTCATGCTCTGCTAGATTGAACCTTGCTGTTTTAGGTTTCAGAGCATTCTTCTCTTATTTATCTTGCCGAACTAAGTCTTTATAAATAGACACTTTGTAATGTTTAATGTGCAGCTTATGTTTCTTTAAATATGCATTATTTATATACATATTTGTATTGATTGCAAGTTATCACACTTGATACAGCCTATTTTAATGATATAATCTACCTTAGGAAAGGTTAATCTACAGCTAACAGCCACCCTCCGAAACACTAGTAGTGTTTTCTAATTTTTACATTTGAGCCTTGTCTTCACTATCACCCCCTAAAGTTTTTCAGCTTGCTGGTGTGTCAATATTCTTGGCCAAAGCTGTTTCAGTTGGTATGTAGAGACGGCTGACTTTCCTCTTCTAGATTAAATCAAGTCTGTATAGTTTTCCCATTCAGGCCCCATCTGTTCTACCTCCTCCTGAAGTTTTCGACTTACTGGTGTCTGATTATTCTTGGCCAAAGCGATTTCAGTGAGCATGTAGAGAAGGCTGCATATCTAATCTGCCTTGCTGTATTATATTCACACTAGAGTAGCTAATCAATACAACTTCTTTCTCAAGCATTATTAATTTTTTTATGTCCTCTCATCTCTTGTCCTAGATAAAAGATCTGTGTCAGCTCCCAGCTGTCAAGTAATGACACTTCTCCCTCCTAATGTGCATTGTCTCCAAATGTGAGGGTAGTCTCTGTAAGCAAGTTTGAAAGAAAGGATTTGAAAGTTTTTCAGCCTGTATTAATAGCCCTGTATCTTGTTCTTTTTGAATATCTGGTACAATATCCTTAAGTACTGTCAAATAATTTCATTGCTGTTTGGTATATTGCTGTACCAACCACAGTAGGTATGTACACGTGACTTGGGATTTAGTCAACACCAGCTCTCAACTTTGGACCCATTTTAATGTGTCTTTTTCAAATATACTCTGTCTGTTAGTGCATTAGTCCCCACCACATACACACACACACACACACACACACACACACACACACACACACACACACACACATGCATACTATCTTTCTAGTTTCTCTTGTTATACGACTATAACATCCTTTTTTCCTTGCTGCTTAGAGAGAAATTTCCTGATTAATAATGAAGATAATCTATACATTTTTAGAGCAACACACCACTGATACAAGTTAAACTGAATAATATGATTTTGTACAGTCAGGAAATCTTCTCGGATTGCTTTTTTTGGTCAAACTACAATATTACCAGGTGCAATGTACTCTGTTCACCCTTGCTGCACTCAGGCTCCCTCTGCTCCCCTACCCTATCCCCATATCTCACCTAGTCCCACCTCCACAAAGTACACTACAACCCACGTATAAAACTCTATTACCAATCCACAACAACATCCTCCACAAAAACTTAACCAACCAATAGCATCATTTTATGGCTCCTTAGTACTATAACTGACAAATACTACGCCCTATGTATAAAACTGTATTACCAATCCACAACAACATCCTCCACAAAAACCTAACCAACCAACAGCATCATTTGCTGGCTCCTTAGTACTATAACTGACAAATGCTATGACCTATGTATAAAACTGTATTACCAATCCACAACAACATCTTCACAAAAACCTAACCAACCAATAGCATCATTTGATGGCTCCTTAGTACTATAACTGACAAATACTACGACCTATGTATAAAACTGTACTACCAATCCACAACTTCCTCTACCAAAACCTAATCAACCAATAGCATCATTTTATGGCTCCTTAGTACTATAACTGACAAATACTATGACCTATGTATAAAACTGCATTACCAATCCACAACAACATCCTCCACAAAAACCTAACCAACCAATAGCATAATGTGATGGCTCCTTAGTACTATAACTGACAAATACTATGACCTATGTATAAAACTGTATTACCAATCCACAACAACATCCTTCACAAAAACCTAACCAACCAATAGCATCATTTGATGGCTCCTTAGTACTATAACTGACAAATACTACGACCTATGTATAAAACCGTACTACCAATCCACAACTTCCTCTACCAAAACCTAATTAACCAATAGCGTCATTTTATGGCTCCTTAGTACTATAACTGACAAATACTATGACCTATGTGTAAAACTGTACTACCAATCCACAACTTTGTCTACCAAAGCCTAATCAATCAATATCATCATTTTATGGCTCCTTAGTACTATAACTGACAAATACTACGCCCTATGTATAAAACTGTATTACCAATCCACAACAACATCCTCCACAAAAACCTAACCAACCAATAGCATAATTTTATGGCTCCTTAGTACTATAACTGACAAATACTATGACCTATGTATAAAACTGTACTACCAATCCACAACAACGTCCTCCACAAAAACTTAACCAACCAATAGCATCATTTTATGGCTCCTTAGTACTATAACTGACATATACTATGACCTATGTATAAAACTGTGTTACCAATCCACAACAACATCCTCCACAAAAACCTAACCAACCAATAACATCATTTGATGGCTCCTTAGTACTATAACTGAAAAATACTATGACCTATGTATAAAAGGGTACATGTCAGTACACCGACAAGTCGGAAGACCGACATTCACTCCACCGACACATGAAAATATCGAAACCGCAAACACGGACATTTAACAGGTAAGAATTTTAATTTCGCTAATCATGCCTACCACACATGCATAACACTGCCACACTTACTAAAACATGGTAGGCATGATTAGCGAAATGAAAAGTCTTACCTGTTAAATGTCCGTGTTTGCGGTTTCGATATTTTCATGTGTCGGTGGAGTGAATGTCGGTCTTCCGACTTGTCGGTGTACTGACATGTACCTGTATAAAACTGTATTACCAATCCACAACAACATCCTTCACAAAAACCTAACCAACCAATAGCATAATTTGATGGCTCCTTAGTACTATAACTGACAAATACTACGACCTATGTATAAAACTGTACTACCAATCCACAACTTCCTCTAACAAAACCTAATCAACCAATAGCATAATTTTATGGTTCCTTAGTACTATAACTGACAAATACTATGACCTATGTGTAAAACTGTACTACCAATCCACAACTTTGTCTACCAAAACCTAATCAACCAATAGCATAATTTCATGGCTCCTTAGTACTATAACTGTCAAATACTATGACCTATGTGTAAAACTGTACTACCAATCCACAACTTTGTCTACCAAAACCTAATCAACCAATATCATAATTTTATGGCTCCTTAGTACTATAACTGACAAATACTATGGCCTATGTATAAAACTGTATTACCAATCCACAACAACATCCTCCACAAAAACCTAACAACCAATAGCATAATTTTATGGCTCCTTAGTACTATAACTGACAAATACTATGAACTATGTATAAAACTGTACTACCAATCCACAACAATGTCCTCCACAAAAACTTAACCAACAAATAGCATCATTTTATGGCTCCTTAGTACTATAACTGACATATACTATGACCTATGTATAAAACTGTGTTACCAATCCACAACAACATCCTCCACAAAAACCTAACCAACCAATAGCATCATTTGATGGCTCCTTAGTACTATAACTGACAAATACTACGACCTATGTATAAAACTGTACTACCAATCCACAACTTCCTCTACCAAAACCTAATCAACCAATAGCATCATTTTATGGCTCCTTAGTACTATAACTGACAAATACTATGACCTATGTGTAAAACTGTACTACCAATCCACAACTTTGTCTACCAAAACCTAATCAACCAATGTCATCATTTTATGACTCCTTAGTACTATAACTGACAAATACTATGAACTATGTATAAAACTGTACTACCAATCCACAACAACATCCTCCACAAAAACCTAACCAAGCGATATTATCATTTTTATGGCTCCTTAGTACTATAACTGACAAATACTATGACCTATATATAAAACTGTATTACCAATCCACAATAACATCCTCCACAAAAACCTAACCAACCAATAGCATAATTTGATGGCTCCTTAGTACTATAACTGACAAATTCTATGACCTATGTATAAAACTGTACTACCAATCAACAACCTCCTCTACCAAAACCTAATCAACCAATAGGATCATTTTATGGCTCCTTAGTACTATAACTGACAGATACTATGACCTATGTATAAAACTGCATTACCAATCCACAACAACATCCTCCACAAAACCCTAACTAACCAATTGCATCATTTTATGGCTCCTTAGTACTATAACTGACAATACCTGTTCTCTACACTCTTCACTATCTAAAGATGCTCTCCTTTAAAACATTGCATACCCTAAATCCACCACTCCCCACCATGACACAAAGTCTCACTGTAACCTCTGTCATACTCATATTATTAACCTGTCCTACATCGTACCAAACTGAATACTTCACCTACTATCAAACAATACAATTACAATGTAATCCCTTCATCCATCCTGTTCAATATAGGTCCCCACTTACATAAAAATCAACACACTAAACTTATTTAACCTAAAATACTCCATACCTCCAAACATGGTTCTAAGGCACAATCAACACAAAAACTAAAGCAACACACTCATACAAGTATAATACTACTGAATTTACTGCTAGTAGTTGACATTCAACCCAACGCTGGACCCTCTCAGGCACTAAGTTAGTCCACAAATAAATAAATCAACCCTGCCTAAAAACTTAAACTCCACTCCTGACAAAATAAGGAATAGAAACAAGAAAGTCAATATTTTTCCATATGAACATCAGGAGCATTGCTAACAAAACTCCAGAACTATATGCATGGATAAAATATCACTCACCTAACATATTAGCTGCAAAATCTTGGATAAAACTGATTATCTCCAGTGCAGAAATACTCCCACCTCCTTCTATTATTGTTAGAGGTGATGGATAAAATAAACAAGTAGGGTGAGTAGCAATAATGTACCACAGTAGCATAAACTGGTCACCTTTCACATATCCCATACCCTCCTTCCTCAATACTGAAGTACTTCTAAGTAATCTAAAACTCAATGCACACACAACAATACATATGGCAGCACCTTTATATGGCACCTGGAGACAATATCAGCGCATTGGAAGCTGTCCTATCTTGACTACCTGATAATGTACATGCAGAGACAATTATACTAGGTGGTGTTAACATTAACTGATCAAGTCTCACCTCTGGGATAAGCTGGGTGAAATTGTACAGATTTATACTAGAAGTTATCAGTGATCCTACCAGAATCAACCTGAAAAATGGCAAAACTTCTACTCTGGACAGGTTACTAACAAGTCGCCCTAACAATAAAAGCTGAAATGGCACATTAGCTAGCACACGTAGTGACCACCTGCCCATATATGCCACAACAGAACACCATACTTCTCTCAGGGAATACAAACACATAAATCCTCTTGCAACATGAACTTTGACCCACAACTGTTCAACACCTCACCACACTCTCACAATTGAAACATCATAAAAGTCTTGCTACTAGATGACACCGTTGACTGTTTTAATAAGATATTCCTGGAACTGCTAAACAGCATGGCCTCTCATGTTTAAAAGAGTGCAAAACAATCCTGCTCCTCTGCTCACTCAAACTACCATGAATTAATGAGGAATAGAGATAAAGCTTGGAAGCCATGTCTCAATAATACAACCAAAAACAATCTTCAACAATAAAAGTACTTAAAAAATACAGCAAATGCTAAATCGGACTTGACAAGAAGCTTTAGTGCTCCAGTTTGGAGAATAGATGCTACAAATATTCTAAACAATTCTGGGCCACCATATCTAAAATACTGCAGGATCAACTGGACAACCAAACTGCAATCTTCACTGCTCACCAGAAGGAACAGCTAATGCTTTCAATGATCACTTTATCTCTAGCACCGGTGAACTATTTCATTCATTACACTCGACCTCCTCTAATAATCTGACCACATATCACTCAGTCGCATCTCCAAGTTCCATTCAGCAAGTATCTATCAAAACAATCAAGAAATACCTCAAACAAATTAAACAGACTTGCTCCACATGGAATTCCTGGTGTTTTCTTAAAAACAGCAGCCAGATTAATTTCCTTGCCATTATCCATTCTCAGAAATAGGTCCATTCAGGAATCACATGTCCCAGCCTTGGAAAAAATCGTATATCCTCCCACTTCTCAAGGGAGGTAACTCCAATGATATATCCAACTTTAGATCCATTTCCATTCACTCCCCACATTCAAAAATTCTTAAAAATGCATTCATAATCAATTAATGACTCATTTACAAACTAATAATCCCCATACCCCCATACAGCATGGCTTCAGACCAGGGCATAGCACTACCACAGCTGTCCTAAACTTCACCAACACTATTAACCTAACCAGAGGCAAAGGACAACTGATTTCTGATGTGTTTTTGGCTCTATCCAAAGTGTTCTATACCATTTTACATAACCTTCTATTAAAAACAACTCTCTTCACTTGGCCTATCAAACAATTTCACCAACTGGTTCTCCAGCTACTTTTCCAATAGACTACAATCTGTTAAATGGATTAATTCCTGCTCATCCTTCCTACCTCTCAGAACAGGTGTTACTCAGGGTTCCATACTGGGACTACTGCTTTTCAACATATTTACCAACAACCTACACTCTGCCAAATGTCAGGCATCCCTGATACAGTGTACCGATGACTCCACATGAACATATTCTGCTAGTAACATAATTACTCTACACCACCTCATTTTTAGCAGATGAAAGCTGGCTCAATATCTGCCAGCTTCAACTCAATCAAAAAAACTCCCAAACGCCATTTCACACCTCAAACAAAATTTCTCAAAATGAGTGTCTGATACCACCCCTATAGAAGTCATCGCCCATATGAAACTACTTGGCATGCCAGTTGATGATAACCTGAAATTTGATTTACACGTGCAATGGTATCAAAAGCTCACTAAAAAGTGGGGGCACTTTATAGAACAAAAAGCTACCTAACTGATTCATCCAGTAAACTCCCTGCCTCTACACTCTTACTCCCCACTTTACTGTATGTCTCCCAGTACTGCTTCACCTTCAAGCTTCCAGCTAAAATAAACTAAACTGATGGTACAATAAAACAGTTAAATTTGCCACTAGCTCATCAAACCGAGCCCATCACTGCTTAACCCTAAAACAACTGGATTGACTTGAATTACCCAAGCAACTCACATGCATACACAACTCCTAGTCCACAAATTACTATACAAGTAAGAACAACGCAAAGCCCTGATAGACATATTGCACATGTTTACACCACACTAGGCCACTTCAATCTAAAAATATCTAGCTGACCCCTGGAACTCTACATGCATAACCCTCAAAACACATGCATGACTACCTACTAATTATAACTAAACCTTTCTCACTCTGAATTCACTAACACCTCCATATTTCAGCAGGTAGTAATAGCCTAACATCAAAAGAAGCTCTCACATTAATGATACCATACTACTAATGTATGCTGTTCTTCCTCTTCAGTCAATACTTGCTGTTAATTTTCCTGTCCTGTGTCCTTCCATAACAATCTCATCTTAAAGTAGTAATCAGCCCTCTCCATGTCCTTAACCCCCCCCCCTTGCTTATTATTCTCCATCTCATTTTCTTCTTCTACCTGTTTCGGCATCAGAATACTCTATTTGTTTACCTGCATACATTATTAGAACTATAGTCAGTATTTTTAATAACTGCGTATTAGTTTGCTTGACATAAGCTACCCATTTCTGCAGTGTGTATTGCTACTTGCAGTACATATTGTATTTGTCATGTTTCTGTAAATGTATTTCAATCTGTTTGTGTTTTTATATATTGGGGGGGGGGGGTTCTCCCCTTGTATATGATTAGTATCCAGGTACTGTAAAATGCTTTGTGTATGTTTTTGTGAAGCTTTTCTCAGAAACTCATTGTAAAATGTTTAATCTGTTGTGATCTTTTCTCCCCTTGTATATAGTTACTCAACTACTGTCTAAATGTTTTTGAACCTGTAGTGGAGCTTTTATCCCTTGGCTTCTGCCGAAAATGGGCAATTGGCTCAGTCAGACTTTCCTGATAATCAAAGGACAAATAAATAAAATCTTGTTGCTGGATCCATGTAATGTGGATTTCTCTCAGGGTGACTACTCTGCCTAGGTCTGAGAAGCATCTTTCTGAGACCTCTGCACTAGTTTTTAATTCTTTGTTTTTGAATTACAAGAATGTTTAGTTGACACAGAGAGATAAAGATAGTTATTGGTTAATACAATACCTAATTAAAAAAGTGGTCCTATTAGATTTGTTTCAATCCATATATAAAGGGTATCTGCTGCCTGTGAATGTAAACCAAACAAACTAATGAATATCACATGTGAGAGAATATACAGATACAGGGAGCATGTTTACAAACATTGTTTGGAACAGGTAAGCAATGGATGATATGCAAGTGTAGATTATTAATGCAGGAGGTGTACCTTTGAGAAATAAATGAAACAACATTACCATTGATTGATACTTCTTCTACAAATTATTGTGCGAGTTCCCTAACTGCAGTGGTACAAATGTAACTTATCTTGCCTCTTTCTACTGTTGATAACGTTATTATGTTGAAATGATAACATTCTGACAGAAAACAGAATAACTATGAATCCAGGCAATGTTAGTGAAAAGCAAAATACTGCCCTATTTAGAATAAATAGACTTGAAGATATTCTTAGTTTTTAATTGATAAAGCAGTTAGTATGCAACCAATTATAAAAGAAAATATAAATCTGTATTTCACAGTGATAATATATCCATCTATCATTCTAACTATGTATTTCAGTTTGATAACAGAATAAGCAGACAGGTTGACAGCTGACATACTCTTTTTCAGCACCAAATGGGCCATAAGGTAAGCAGAGAGGTGCAAATGGTCAGAGAACCAACAGCATTAAAGTAAATTTAATAAACAGAGCTAAAAAGTATAGCAAACTAACAGGGTGCTATATAAATTACAACAACACTGTTGAAATGTTTATTATTTACATTGTGCAGTATCCGATTTTGAATTTACATTTAAGAAAGAGTAGGTGGTAGCAATTGCTGAAGCATTTAGCCATTATCGCAACATCTAGCACAAACAGACTCACTGGATAGATATTCCTTTTAGTTTTGCTTTGAAGGTCTATAGGGTGTTTTGTTCTCTATTCCTTGAATACTGCTAGCATTTCTAGGAATTCATATTCCAAGTACAGTTACAATATCCACTCAGTAATTCTGAGAAGAAAATTACTAGCATGTAGCTTAGAGCAATTGTGGGATACATTTCGGAATCAATTGCATTACCTTTCTTCAAGACTGCTATAAACATAAATCTTTTCCATTTGATCAGCCATGATATTCTCTTTTAAAATCCAAGGACTATTTGATTCTCATATACAAGCTTTACATGTTTCAAGAGTAACAGCTCAACCAGAGTCCAGAAAAACAGAATGTCTGAGAACTGCTAAAAGATTATGACAAGGCATAGTTTCCCTATACCTGTTTAATGTATAAGCAGAACAAATAACCAAAGGAGAATTATATAAAGAACATTGAGGTGCAAAAAAATGAAAGAATTGCCAACAAGCTTGGCTATGCAGATGACACTGCATAGCTGACTGGAAGTGAACACTATATACAAAGTATTTATCAAAATTAAAGAGTATAGTCTGAAAATTAGCCTCGCACCCTGCCATCAAAAAAGACAAAAAGACAAAGATTCTGAAGATGGTAATATATTATTATAAAGAAATTGTAAACTTTCAACAATTCCAGTGATGATTTGTCTTGGCAGAATGGTTAACAAGAATTTAGAGAATATCTCTCAGTGCACAGATGCATCTGAGTACAAAGATTCTACTTGTCCAATGTATGGCACTTCCAATAATGTCATACGGGTGAAAAAGCTGAATAGTGAAGAAGTGAGATAGAAAGCAGATTGATGCCTTTGGGTTATGGTGTGGCAAGGAATACTGAGTGGGCCATGAGAAACCTGAGAAAAAAACAATTGGCACTGGAAGAGATAAAACCATATTATTCCCTAGAAGCTCAAATTAAATATCACAGGAAGAAAAGGTAATTACAAAAGACATCACATGGGCAAGGTCAGAGGTCAGTGTAAAACAGGAAAAATCATCAAAGTGATGGACAGATACAGTAAATATAGCAACAGATGTCCTTCCGTTAGTACATAAGGTGCTGACAAGGTTCTGCAGTGCAGCTGGCCTGTGGCTTCAATGACCGTGTTTTTACAGAATCATTTTGTAATTGCAAAGTCACAGCTGGATGTGGGTTTTTTCATAGATTTTGGCAATGATTAAATTTTTGTTATCAAATCCTTGATGTACACACACATGTACATATTTGTCTATACTTACATTCATACATACAAACATATGGAAACATCTCATGCACATTGTTTTTGATCAAGATGAAACAGAATATACTTTTGTCAGAAACCAAGTAGATATTTATTTATTTATTTTTATTTGATTTAATTAATAAAAATGTAAATAAAATTAATTAAATATAAAATAAATTAATTGATCAAGATGAAAAATACTGTATACGTTTGGCAAAGATGACTTTACTTCAACAAAGTATTAGTTTAAGGGTGTGCACACACAACAAAGTATGTTTAAGGGTGTGCACACTTATGCAACCAGAGTATTGGTATTGTACGTTTTTATTTTTTATATTTTTTCCCCTAACAGATTTGTTTATCAATTGAATTGTACAGGTTATAGGTCACATTAAAGGTGGGAAAAGTTTTGAAATGATTAATTGTGAACTCACTTTTTTATATCACAAAAACCTGGCATTTTAACAGGGATGTGTACACTTTTTATATCCACTGTATATATATATATATATATATATATATATATATATATATATATGTGTGTGTGTGTGTGTGTGTGTGTGTGTGTGTGTGTGTGTGTGTGTCCACATGTGTGTATCTGTGTGTGGAATTACTGAATTATATGGACAAACCACAATGTTGATGGCAAGAACATCAACCACAAAAGGTTGACAAAGGAAACACCTGTAATCAACACCACGTGTGAGAAGAATCCTTGCCATATGCTACAAAGAAAAAAAATAACACTGTTTTTTGCCAGGGACCACACCCTCTGCTAAATTATTTATACTAACTCTAAGACTGCACAATCCTTGGGAGTAAGGGAATATTTCCCCACCTAGGAGTTGTCGATATATATATATATATATATATATATATATATATATATATATATATATATATATATATATACATATGGGTCTATATTATAATCTCGAAGGTTTAATGCTTCGAATCACTAAAGATCGAACTTTAGTGATCGAAACATTAAACCATTGAAATTGTAATACATCCTGTAAAAAAAAAAAAGTAAAGGGAGACAAGCCCTTCTGCACCCCCACGTGGAGGGTTGCGCCCAACACATCCCCTGATACTTAAAAACTCTGAGATTGCACTTTAATGGAGTATGGTGTGGAAAGGGTGTGTGGAAAGGGAAGATTTCCCTTTTCTACACTGTAGCGCAATCTTGGAGTTGGTATATTTAAGTTTTGGGGGGTGGGGGTGCAGGGGGGCTTGCCCCCCTTCGAAAACCTGTTAGAGTATTTGATGTTTAAATTCTTTTTTTCTGAAGTTAGGGAACTTCGATAAGATGGTTTTGACCATATTGTATTCGATGTTCCATAACTTTGAGATTATAATATAGACCCATATATATATATATATATATATATATATATATATATATATATATATATATACATATATATATATATATATATATATATATATATATATATATATATATTTATATATATATACACACACACACATATATATATATATATATATATATATATATATATATATATATATATATATATATATATATATATATATACATATATATATATATATATATATATATATATAAATATATATATACATATATATATATATATATATATATATATATATATATATAAAAATATATATAGGTTTACTATTGAAATTCCGAAACTGCTTCAGTCACCCGGTCATCAGAATGTCGACTGAAATGCTGAATTTGGAATTTCAAAGCAGCAGTCAAGGCAAAAATGAATACATCGACATCCAAATACCAAAAATCAAGGAAACACCAGAATAACCTTCGTAACACACTTTATTAAAGTAAAGCGCTTTGAACTACTGACACAATAAACTTACCTGCCTTAAATACTCTGATTAGTTCTGATGAAGTCCTGTTGGATGAAAGCGCTTAACTACTGTTTTTTTAAAAAAGTGTGTTACGAAGTTTATCCTGGTGTTTCCTTGGTTATTGGTATAGGAGTTTGTTTGGTGGTCCAGTTCACAACTTGTTACATCAATATCCATAGTTCGATGTAGTCAACATAGCAGGAGGTGATGTCAGTCACCCATGCAATGCATATTAACATACCGTTACACTCTACAGTCAGTCATGTGGGGGAGGGCAGGACCTACCCATACCCCCTGCAAATTAAATATACCAACTCTGAGATTGCAGTAAAGTAAGAAAATGGGCTAATTCCCTGAACTGTAATCTCCCTGCACAATGCCGAACCTAAATACTCAAACTACTACCCATTCGCTGTAGTGTAGTCAATGTATTTATTTTGGTTCAACATTCTGCCCACTTGAAAACTGCTTTTCGACCACATGCCGATCGACTGAAGTGATTTCAGAATTCTAACAGTAAACCTATGCATACATACATACATATGTATATATATATATATATATATATATATATATATATATATATACACACACGCACAAGCACGCACACACACACACACACACACACACACACACACACACACACATATATATAAATATATATATATATATATATATATATATATATATATATTAGTTATACATTTCCTCTTATTGGCATCAAAACTAAAATTATTTCCAGGAAGTTAATTGAAGTACTATCTGACTGATAAGTAAAACTTAGAAAATTACTGGAATATTCTATTGCCCCTTTTACTGGAAGATTCTATTGCCCCTTTTGAGTTACAGAATTATATACAATACCTAGATGACATTTTTTTTTTAACTTAGGAAGTTGAGGAAGAAAGAGATTTGATGATAAATTATAGAATATATAGAATCCCTGACTTAATTTGAGATTGAGAAATCAGAAGGTTAAATGAGAGATTTTTTGACTTTGAAAGATGGTAAAAGCACATAGCACAGCTGGCAAACATGAGGAATTTATTTTTGCCTAGCAGAAAGAAAGAGTGGGGGGTTATGTTGGGAGATCAGCTTTAAAGAGAGATTACAATTCTTTGAGTCAGACCCAGCAGAATAAGTGATAAGAGGAGATGGGGTGGGAGAAAAATGCCATTTTGCCATTTCAGGCCAGCTAGGACAAGAAGAGATACCATGTGAGGCTATGGCTCCAGTTGTAGGAAACAGTATACTGTTGGCATGGGGTCAAGGATTTAAGCGCATGTATGTGTATGTATATATGCGCACATACACACACACACACACACACACACACACACACACACACACACACACACACACACACACACACACACACACATATATTAAATGTATGTTTTATTTATTTGACATTTGTTGACCGGGATAGTCTGACTGGGACAGAGCCCTTTTTTAGTGGAGGCGCGGGGAGAAAAGCTCCATTACCCAGTAGAATAATGCAAAAAATTCAAACATTCTGCTATTTACACAATACTCAATAGAAGAAATGCAAAAATAGTAGAACACAAATTTTGCTAAATACACAAATAGCGTTATGATTATTAATTGAATATAAAAAGGAAGGCAGGTGAGAGTTTTAACATGGATACAGTTAGATGGCAGCTTTAAAGTTGTAATGGAGTCAGAGCAGATGGAGGGTAGTTGGGGGTGATGTAAGTAGGATAAGTAGGGAGGAGCAGTGGGATTTGGGGGGGAGCTTGCAGAGTTAGTAAAGAGGGGTGATAATGAGTTGATAGGATTTGGGGATTAGCAATTGTGAGGGTCTTAGTATGAAACAGGTGGCCTGCAAGGAGTTGGAAAAGGCTTTATACATACTGTCAAGAGTTAGGTAGGAGAGAGCAGGTCTTGAGGTAAAAGGTAAGTGGTTGCAGGAAGGTGTGTGGCTTTGGATTTTATTTTTGGTTTTAATAAAGAACTTTCATACGACAGCAGTATCCATCCGGAAGGTTTTTTCTTGTTTGAAGGTTGATAGGTGGTAGGGAGGGAGGATGAGATGGGTAGTAGGCTAATGAAGGGAAGGTGAAAGAGGTGTGAAGAGACCAAGATCTGTACTAGGTTAAAGGGGGAAGGTTGCAGGGGCAAGTAGTGAGGTGGGTAAGGTAGTGTTTAAGAGAGATTTTAAAAGTATGGGTCTGGGGTAGGCTTCTTATAGTTAAGGGAAGCTTGTTTCAGAGGATGGCTAGAGAGTATCTGTATAAGTTCTGTCCTGCAAATTTGTTAGGTTTGTAAATTTGTAGCAGATGTTGATATGAGCTCCTTAATGATCGAGTGGGAGTGTAGAGGGAGACTAGTGAAAAGTGACTAGGACAGGAGGATGGTTTGTTGAGAATGGAGTGGATAGTGAGAAGTTGGGTAAATTTGAGGTGGTTTGGAAACTCAAGCCAGTGTAGTGACTTGAGGGCCAGACAGTGGTGGGATTTTGGTGGTAAGTTTGCAGTAAATCTAGCCACTTTGTTATAGGTAGATTCAAGTTTGGAGAGAAGTGTAGACTGAAGGTTAGTAAAGATCTGTGCACTATAGAAGATGTTAGGGAGGAGGTAGGCATTGGCTAGGGTTATTCTAGTATCAGGAGTGAGAAATTTTTTATTTCTATAAAGAAGACCAAGCTTTTGATGGGTTTTCTTTATACTGTGGTGAATGTGAAGGTCAAATTTCAGTTGGTCATCTAAGATTACTCTGAGGAGCTTGGTATGGGTTTCTGGAGCTATTGTAGTGTTGTTGAGTGAAGAGATGGTGAAGGAGGATTTTAAGAGAGAGGTGGGATTTTGGGAGAAAGAGTAGCAATTTTGTTTTTTGGGGTTAAGTAAGAGAAGGTTTTGAGTTAGCCAAGTTTCAGTGTGGTTAAAAGATGTTTGTGTGAGGGTTTGTAGTTCATTTGGATTATCAGCTATAGATATAATGGTAGAGTCGTCCACGTACTGTATGAGGGATGACTGGGGACTGGAGTTGTGGAGTTCATTGGTAAAGATGTTAAAAAGGAGTGGTCCAAGGAAGGAGCCCTGAGTGACACCTGTTTTAATAGGGAGAAAAGGAGAGAGAGCAGAGAGCCATTTGACAGATCGGTGCCGGTCTGACAGGTAGCTGCTAAACCAAAAAATAGTTGTTGGGGAAAGGTTAAGTTGAGAAGGTTTTGAGAGAAGGATTGGATGAAAGACTGTCTCAAAGGCTTTGTTCAGATCTAGGAATAGACAAGAAATGAGTTTGTTGTTGTCTCTGGCTTGGAAAATGGTATTGGCGAAGGAGATGAGAGCAGTGTTGGGTAGGGGTGATCAGGTTGTGTTGTAGGAGGTGGGCCATGATTTGTTTGTGTATGCAGTGTTCTAAGACTTTGGAGAGGGGAGAAAGTATAGCAACTGGTCAGAAGTTTGAGAGTTCTAAGGAATTGCCACCTTTATGTATAGGAATTGTATAGAATGTTTTCCAAATAGTTGGAACAGTTGATTCTGTGATAGAATGATTAATTAGGATGGAAACTGGGTATGCTATGGATGGGGCAGCATGTTTTAGGAAGAGTGATGGTAGGTTGCCTGCTGATGAGGAGCAGGGTTTGAGCTTGAGGAGGAGTTTTTTAATGTAGCTAGTAGGGACTGTTTTTAGGGAGAGGAGGAAGTTATCCTGAGGTGTTGTTGTAGTGTGTGGGTGAGGGGTAGGGGAGAATTTTGCATTAGTTGACTTAATGTGTTGATAAAATAGGAGTTAAAGGAGGAGGCAGTTTCGAGGGGTGAGTTATTGGGGCAGGGGTTGGGTGTTGATGGATTACCTGGGTGGAGAATTTGGTTGATAGTGCTCCGGAATTTTTTAGGGTTACTGGATTGTGAGGGTTGAGGCTGGTGATAGAAATTCTTTTTGTCTTGATTAATTTGTTTTTTGGTGAGATTTTGGAGTTCTCTATAGGTTTGGAAGTGGCATGGAGATTTAATTTTGGACCAGAGTTTCCACTCAGAGTCACTTTTTTGCATGAGAGTATGGGTTGTGTGTGTTAGCCAGGGGGAGTTGTGGGATTTGACTTTGATAGTACGTTGAGGGGCAAGATAATTGAGTATGTTGAGAAAAGTGGAGTTAAAGAATGACAGCATCATCAAGGGGTAATGTAAAGAGGGAGGTCCAGTATATTTGAGAGAGGGTGTGATTGAATGTGTCAGGGTTACAAGTGGATAATTTTCAGGATTCTTTGTATTTGTGGGGTTTGGGGATGTGGGGAGAGATTCGGAGGGTCTGTATGGGGCAGATCACTGATGGAGTCAGGTAGTGTTTCAGTGTGAGGGTAGAGGTTGGGATTGGTAATGAAGATCCAGTCAATGATGGAGCAGGAGTTGGTGGATTTGTTAAGGAATGTGGGAGAGGAGATGAGCTGGGTGAAACCATATCTACATATATGTATGTATATATATGTATTGGACCTGTTTATTACAAGATATACAAATGGAGAACTTGTGGGGTTTAGAAGTTGAGACATGGAATCATTTAGTTGAGGAGTGCATGAAACAAGGGAAGTAGGAAGAGCTAGTGGAACAATGGATTCTCAGGAAACCAGTGTAATACTGTTAAGTAGCAATGCAGGCTGAACTGGACTCACACTCACACTCAATAGAAATGAGTAGAGAAGAGGAAAGAATACTGAATCAGAATGGAAACATTTTCTAGAATGCACATTATGCTTAATGTATCTCATGGCAGAGATCTCTCTTTGATATATTCATTCAACAAAAAGGCACCCAAAACTGCCAGCATGTAGACCATGTCAAGCCTTCTGCACAGTGAAGGATTATTATTGAAGACTGAGAAGAACCAGGACTGCTGTATTTTAAGTACTGAATGAAGGAGTGTAAAAATGAAATGGCCTGGAAATGTGGTCAAAACACTGGTTATACTTATTTGTAATAACTAAATGCACAAGGAGGGAAAACAAAGCTGGATCCATGGAGGGAAACTACCATCTTCCTGCTCTTGTTGGACATATGAAAAGCATTATTTACTGAACAGGGTTACTGATATATGAGATTTCTTGTATACTGAATATAGCTACTGCTGTATATTATTCCTTGTGTATATCATTTCAGCTTCTGTATGTTGGAGTGCTTTTGTTATATATGTGATTATTAAATGAGAGGGCAAGATTCATGTATTCAACTCAAATAGTGACCCTAATGACAGTAGAAAGGTAATATAGATGTGTTTACAGCAGAAGTGTGCAAAGTAACCATGGCACTGGTGTGAATAAATAGCAGGAAAAAAAAGATGGAAGAGAAAGTTATGCAAACAGTTTTTGAAAAGATGAGAATATTATGATGCCTTGAGTGTGAGGCCAGTCAGCAAGCTACAGCTCTAAATGTCAGACAGGAGTCAACTTGTTGATGACCACAGGGGAATGTCCCCCCTTTCCCCAAATGTGCCATTGGTGCATACCTCTCAACTGTCTATATTTTCACAGAATGTCCAGATTTTACAAATAATTTGTGGCTTTCTGGCAATTCTTCGAGGACTGAAGCCAATAAATAATGCAATACATTTGAGTTGCAGACTTCATATCTTTCAGAAAAAGCAAGCTAACACAATCTCTGTTTTTCTCACAGCTTTCTAAGCATATATGAGAAATTTTTAAATCTGACCTTATTTTTGGGCATTTGTCAACCTTTGTTCCAAATTTCTTGCACTAAGAGGGTGAGAAATATGAAGTGGTAGAAGGTGGAAGCTTAAAAATCACTGTATCCCGGGGTACAGTAACATTTCAAATGCAGGACACTTTTTTTGTGTGGCCTATACATGGACTAATCTGACCTTGCATAAAAGTGATCCCACTATATGGATCACTACATACCCTGGACATAATAGGCTTATTAGTCTTAACTTGCAAGGCTGCAGAACATATTATGGCTGAAGAAATAAATGATATAGGTTAACTATTATCCCACAGTGGACCACAGTTTGTCTTTGTTAAATAGCAGATAATTACTGAGGCCAGGAAATAAAGGCCATGCACTTCAAGCTGCATCCGTGGACCTTAGACACTATCCCCCATGTTGTGTACCTTAGACACTATCGTCCATGTTGTGTACCTTAGACACTATCCTCCATGTTGTGTACCTTAGACACTATCCTCCATGCTGTGTACCTTCGACACTATCATCCATGTTGTGTACCTTAGACACTATCATCCATGTTGTGTACCTTAGACACTATCCTCCATGTTGTGTACCTTAGACACTATTGTCCATGTTGTGGACCTTAGACACTATCGTCCATGTTGTGGACCTTAGACACTATCCTCCATGTTGTGTACCTTAGACACTATCCTCCATGTTGTGTACCTTAGACACTATCCTCCATGTTGTGTTTATTCACAAACTCCTCCAACTCATCATTACAATGTGCACAGTTCACCGGACACTTAACTGGCTATCATTTGGAAAACCTGTACTAAATAATAATAATATACTATATTAAAGTTAAGCGGATTTGCTGTAGCCAGAAAAATCTTACAGCTGGTATCTCAAAGGGCTGTGTTCTAAGCCCACTCCTCTTTTATACATACTTCTCTAACATCAAAGCTGACATTAAGGGACTACAGCTAATCACGTTTGCTGATGCTTGCAGACTAGGATATTTATCACATTCCATTGGGATACTCAGATTCTTCAACAAGGGTTAGACCAAATAGTTGTTTGTTGTGTAAATCATGGGCTTATTATCAGTACTTACAAATGGAGTAGGGTATCTTTTAGTAAACCCACCATCTGTACCACATCTCGGATACATAGGATTACACTTAAATTTAACCAAGTCATTAGAAACTTGGTAAGTATGTTGCTAAATTTTCTTTTGATTACCACATCTCTGCCATTGTTGCAAAATCCTTCTGGCGTAACATCTCACAGTCTGTGGTATCTCAAGGTCCAGAGAAGTTACAGTTCCACTTCTTCTATTAATAGGCCTATCATTAATATTAATTCCGCCGCTGGCATGTACCTCTCTAAGCACTTAAGCCAGCTAAAGACACTTCAGTCTTTCCCACCAAAATGATCTGAAGTCAACCCTTAGTTATGCTGGTAGACCACAAGTCCTGTCCATATACTCATATTGGTTAATGGGTGATCTATGTTTAGCTTTCCATGCTATGAAATTCCCTGCACTCTCTGAATTATTTCACCTAAACATAACCAATGGTACAGCAAGAACCTACTCTTGACCCCTAAACTTTCACAGCATGTACCTAATCCAACACATCTCCCATTTCTGAAGTAGATTCCACTACCATATCAATAGCACTTCCCTAGCAAGCTTTAAAACCAGTCTGGATGCCCAAAAGGGCGATTGCAAATGATTACTTTGGATTATGCTGGGAAAATCTACTTAATGAGGGATACTATTAACCTTTCCCCCCTTCTATGTGAGCTTCTCAAGGGTCTTCTTGGCCATAAACTTAGTTAGAACCTAGGAGCCCTGCTGAATACTTGAATCCCTGTCCACTACATCTATCTATTACTATGCTTTCTGCCTACCCACCTCCATCTTACTTTAGATGTTTGGGCTAAAAACCAACCCTTCAACTTACTCTTCTCAATAATAGGTCTTACCCTACTGACCCTTTTCTTGTAAACTACTCTTAAGCTTCCCTCCTTCCTCTTGTCTCTTGACTTTCTGTTCCACTCTGAACTGTTCTTCCAGGCTTTTCTCTCTCACTTGTATTCCTGTTAAATGTACTGCACACTTAACTGATACAACACAGAATCGCCCCACCAGTCAGTATAACTGATACAACACCGAATTGCTCCACCAGTCAGTATAACTGATACAACACTGAATCGCCCCACAAATCAGTATAACTGATACAACACTAAATCGTCCCACCAGTCAGTATAACTGATACAACACTGACTCGCCCCACCAGTCAGTATAACTGATACAACACTGAATCGCCCCACCAGTCAGTATAACTGATACAACACTGAATCGCCCCACTGGTCAGTATAACTGATACAACACTGAATCGCCCCACCAGTCAGTATAACTGATGTAACAAAGAATCGCCCCCACCGGTCAGTATAACTGATACAACACTGAATCGCCTCACCAGTCAGTATAACTGATACAACACTGAATCGCCCCACCAGTCAGTATAACTGATACAACACTGAATCGCCCCACTGGTCAGTATAACTGATACAACACTGAATCGCCCCACCAGTCAGTATAACTGATACAACAAAGAATCGCCCCCACCGGTCAGTATAACTGATACAACACTGAATCGCCCCACCAGTCAGTATAACTGATATAACACTGAATCTGCCTCTCTTTGACCATTTTGCATGTCTTCCCAAGGAACAGTTGAACATGTCACCCAGATTCCTGTCTCTCTTTCCAACAGAAGCTGATGCAGAACAGGTTCTATACCTTCACAGCTTTGTCAGTGAACACTAAAATGGCAGATTGCATTAGTTGTATGACCATTCACTGTGACACCTTGAAGTATGTGGCCCAGCCTCATGTTATCTATACACAGGTAGCACTCCAGTGAAGGCCATCATGGATTGTGTTGTCCTGCACCCCCTTTCTGGTTAACTTTCAATGTGCTTCTGTACTCACCTGATACTGTGACAATCCATTCAAGTGATACTGTGACAATCCATGTATTTAAAAAATGTCATCTGCGTTTACCTGTACAGCTTCTCCAACATCTACCTCCTCGTGCTGATACTGAACAGGTATCTCAGCATGTTTAGCACTTTGCGATACTTAACCCATATTTAACCCTCCTGTTCTGCACCCCCAACACCCCCAGACACATGCAAACCCTACTGTAATCCAAACTTCATCAGCTCTTTTTTTAATTTATTTGTAACTTCCAAAACACTCAGAATGGTTTCAGTGGTCCCTGGATGGGAGGAGCGTACCTCTCAACTGTACCTAATTTCACAGAGTCTCTGATTTTGCTTTATAGCATGGATCTTTTCCTCATAAAATTTGTGGTTCTCACACATGATTGAGGATTGCATTCACTAAATAATGTCAACCATTTGCATTTTAAATTTCATATCCTTCAGAAAACACATGCTAATCCAAAAAAATATTATTTTGACAACTTTCTATGTACATAAGGGGAATATTTAAAGTCTGTTCCTGATTTTGAGTCTTTGACCTCACATTATTTTTGTAATTTTCCCTGATTCTTGTGCTAAGATGTTGAGAGATATGTAAAGGAGGTTTTCTGAACTCTTACTGTATCCACAGAAAAGAGTTATTCCATCCCTTAAAAAAAGATGATTGCAGGTAAGGTGGCCATATTTTAGTGTCTTCAGGAATGATTTTGCTTCACAGCATATTTATAACACTTCAAAACAATCACAAATTTAAACTAATGATTAAAATGGGGCTTGCATTTTCTGCATAAACCACCATATGCTGCAGTGATATTTCAGAAATTGCACAACTCATAAAACAAGAAAAAGTATTACTATGTATATATTCAGCATAATAATGGCATAATTCAGGACTTGAACCATTTTTAGGAAATATAAACAGTTGAAGTTTAAATGCTGCATTCCTGTTTGGGTGACGTCAGTATTGATGGTGGCATTGTTTTATGAAAGTCAAGTTTAGAAGGACACTGTCTTCATGTCCTGCAGTATGAAATTAGCTCTGCCCAACTCTGTCACTTCTAATTATCATGAATTTTATAAAGTTGGAACTGCACTCCACGAGAAAAATGATTCTTAAAATGTGATACTCATTAAAAAGTGTCAGCACTGACCTTAAAAATTAGATGATCTTGCAAAAATTAAGTTTCTCTCTTAATCCCCATCTTTATTTCTTTTACTTTCATTCATGTTATCTGCTTTTCTGTCTGCTACAGCACATCTAACATACAAAATAAGAGTATGCTAAAGAAAAGAAAATAATTTGCTTTATCCTTTTTACTTGCATTAGAATTTACAACATACCTCCCTCTCTTGCATTTTTACTCTTAGGCTTTAGCTGGAGTACAATTAATTGCATGAGAAATCAAGAAATAAACCAATGTCTCCTGCAGTCACCCGATGCCCTGCATACTTAATTTATGCCAGACCAGGTTTTTTGATGTTCCCTAATGATTATGTTAACTAGTGCTTTAAATTAAGTATATTTTATTCATGCCACATATGATTCATATCTTGCAGAAGTTAGTAAGACTTTATACTTCCCGTTATTAAGTAGTTTTAGCTCAATATTTATCTTAGATGTTTTCTTGACAGCAAGCAACAGACAAATTACAGTAAACAAGACATGTATAAAGGATTTGTCTTATATTTATACTTGCTGTGACATGAGGGTTTGTGGGCATACCAGAGAATATATTTTGCCAGAAATGTGTGACATTTACATATGTCTGCAGTCTTTGTGTACTAATGGATTTCTGCAAAACCACTTTTGCTGGATTACTATTAAAACACACATGAATGTACAAAAGTGCTGTTAGAACAAAACCTGAGACCCACCTAGTCTAGGTGAGTGTTGCAGGTACTGCTGTGCGGATATACCTCGTAACCCATGTACCATCATTTTCTTCCATTGTCACTAGAAACTTCTAAATCTCACTGATGATGTGTGCAGTAAGAGAGCCATCTCCTGGTATAGGACAGGATTTTGCTATCCTCAGGTCTAGGTCAGATATACTTAAAATTATGGGTAAACATGGTTTCATAACGCTAATTATAATAAGCAAATCTCACAAAGTTCATTTCAAAACATGTTTTCTTGGTGTGGTGGAAGCCCCCAAATCACAAGTGCAGAGGAAATACAGTCATGTATCCTCCAACTCTGAGATCACTGCTCTCAAGAGTGAAGCAAATCACTTTCCAGTGGATATAGTACAGCTGTTATGTGACCTTAAAATGTATGTTTGCAATTTAAATTTGCATGTCATATATGGGGCGGGGGGCAATGTACCAGTGGACGATTGTGTTATACATATTCCTAGTACTTTTAATCCTGACATTAATAGTTTTTTAAAAATGTTTGGGAATGCATGTGAAACTGATTTCAGATATTATCTGGAACACAGTAAGTGGCAGGATGATATGTCCACTTCAGAGAGATTTTTAATAAATGATTTAAAAACTCACAGTGATTTGAGATGCATGCAACCAGATAAAGGGGGAGGTTTGCTAATAATGCACCAGGATGATTATGTACAAAAAATGTTCCGGCTTTTGTATACCAAAACTTATAGGGAAGTTTCTCTAAATGAAGTGCATGTAGCATATCAAAGAATTGATTGGGAATTGCTTGATATGTTAACACAAGATCAGATTTATGTTACTGAGTACAACTATATGTCCACAGAGAGTCCTAGGATCCCTGGTATTTTTGGTATACCAAAAATTCACAAGAACCTCAATGACCCCCTCCCTTATGACCAATAGTGGACTTGGGATGATCCAAGACTAGTTATATTGCCCGTTTCTTGAACAAACAGTTGAAGCCTCATGTGTTAAAAATCCCTCATACATGTCGGGATTCCTGGCATTTCCTCACTTTATGCAATGGGATTTTACCATTCCAACATGTGCTTTTTATAACCATTGATATGAAAGATTTATTTAGTTGTATTCCACATGGAATTCCACATGGAACAGGCATGGAATGGTTTTCCTTATATCTGTTTGAGGAATTTAGTTTTAGCCAGGACAGAATAAATACATATTGTCAATTGATGGAGCTAGTCTTCTTCTCTTTCAGCTGTTCCCATTAGGGGTCGCCACAGTGGATCATCTGTTTCCATTTCTTCCTGTCCTCTGTATATTGCTCTGTCACACCAATCACCTGCATGTCCTCTCTCACCACGTCCATAAACCTAATCTTAGGCCTTCCTCTTTTCCTCTTACCTGGCAGCTCCATCCTTAGCATCCTTTTCCCAATATACCCAGCATCCCTCCTCAGCACATGTCCAAACCAACAAAATCTTGCCTCTCTGACTTGGTCTCCAAACCGTCCAACCTGAGCTGACCCTCTAATATACTGATTCCTAATCCTGTCCTTCATTGTCACACCCAATGCAAATCTTAACATCTTTAACTCTGCCACTTCCAGCTCTGACTCCTGCCTTTTTGTCAATGCCACCGTTTCCAACCCATACAACATAGCTGGTCTCACTACCCTCTTGTAGACCTTCCCTTTCACTCTTATTGGTACCCGTCTGTCACAAATCACTCCTGACACTCTTCTCCACCCATTCCACCCTGCCTGTACTCTCTTCTTCACCTCTCTTCCATACTCACCATTACTCTGAACTGTTGATCCAAAGTACTTAAACTCATCCACCTTCACCAACTCTACTCCCTGCATCCTCACCATTCCTCTATCCTCCCTCTAATTCACACACACATATTCTTAGTCCTGCTGACCTTCATTCCTCTCCTCTCCAGAGCATATCTCCACCTCTCCAAGGTATCCTCATCCTGTTCCCTACTCTCACTACAGATCACAATGTCATCTGCAAACATCATAGTCCATGGGGCCTCCTGTCTGATCTCGTCTGTCAACCTGTCCATCACCATTATAAATAAGAAAGGGCTCAGAGCTGATCCTTGATGTAATCCCACCTCCACCTTAAACAGATCTGTCACTCCCACTGCAGACTTCACCACTGTCACACTACCCTCGTACATATCCTGTACCACTCATACATACTTCTCTGCCACTCCTGACTTCCTCATACAATACCACAACTCCTCTCTAGGCACCCTATCATATGCTTTCTCCAAGTCAACAAAGACACAATGCAACTCCTTCTGACTTTCTCTATATTTCTCCATCAACACTCTCAGAGCAAACATCGCATCTGTAGTGCTCTTTCCCGGCATGAAACCATACTGCTGATCGCTAATCATCACATCCCTTCTTAACCTAGCTTCCACTACTCTTTCCCATAACTTCAAGCTGTCACTGATCAGTTTTATCCCTCTGTAGTTACTACAACTGATTACAACAATTACAAATTAATTACAGTTACAACAATTGATGGAGCTAGTAATAAGTCATAACTATATATATTTTGATGGACACATGTTTAAGCTACTCAAAGGTGTGGCAATGGGGTCCGCTTGTGGGCCCCTTTTTGCCACCATTGTCATGGCCTGGTGGGAGAGATGCTATCTATATTCTATCCCTTATTTTCATCATATTTCTTTGTATGTCCGATATTTGGATGATCTTTTTATAGCATGGAAGGGACCCATGGCCATTGTGGCTGAATTTATTGAGTATATCAATCAGACAACTGAATTTTTTAAATTCACCCATACTATCAGACCAGACCAGATAGCTTATCTAGATGTGTTAATTTCCAAGAATGAGACCAGAACAGGACTAAGGTCTACCATACACATAAAGACTACCTTTTCCAACAACTACCTGCATTTTTCTAGCAGTCACCCCTTACATGTTAAGCGGGGTGTAGTTAAGAGACAGATGGTGAGGGCATTATGTATGTTATCCGAACACAGTGATTTTGTAAATTGACAACATGTTTTTGAATAGGAGGTACCCTAACCATCTTGTGTCCAGAGTGCAGGAGGAAGTTTTTAATAAACAGGAGAGTGGTGTATATGTTCCATTATTGTCCAGTAACATCACGGTGTCTATGTCTGATACAGGTATGGTCTCTGATTACAACCAATATTTTATTGAAAATGTCAGTGAATGTGGAGATGGTAATGAACAAGGGGAAATGGTTAGTAATAGTCCACTTTATGTCAGCAATTCCAAAAGTGTGGTTTGTTCTTTTATTACCACGTATAATAGTAATAGCTATATAATTTCTGACATACTAAATAAAGATTGGAACATCATTAAAAATTATGTTGATATGGTGGGCTTATTGGGGCAATGACCTAATACTGTATATAGGAAAGGTCCCAATATAAAAACATTTTTGGAAAGAGAGAACCATCTTAGAAAAAGTGGTAAAATGACCCCATGTGGTATGTGTAATCAGTGTTGTTATGTATTCTCTGGTTCACAAATTAAAGTAGCTAACAAGACAGTTTCTATAAGGGGAAGGTACAGCTGCCACACACAGGCTGTGGTTTACATGGCATTTTGCTTACAGTGTCCTGCTTTCTATGTGGGTAAAACCCAGCGCAGACTAGCTCAAAGAATTTAAGAGCATTTTTATGAGGTTTCAACCAAGAAAGAATTCAATGCACTATTTAGACATCTTAAGATATTTTCAGATCATGTTTTTAAATTTATAGTGGTGCATCAGGTTAAAAGAGATTCTGGGGGGGGGGGGGTCCCTGGAAAGTATTTTAGAGCAAAAGGAAACCTGGTGACAAGTGTTTTAAATGCAAGCGTTCCCCCCGGGTTTAAATGATGCAATTTCCATTTCCAGTTTACTAAAGTTAAAGGTTTATGACAGGTAATATTCCTGTCAGTTTAGGTAAAGGTTGTAACAGCAGAGAGATACATATGCATGTTTATACATATATTTTTTCCAGCATAAAAATGGTTAAAATGATTAATGCATTATTCTAGTGTTTCACTGGTTTAAAAGTTTTGAATTTGCTGATGTCATGTATAAATTGAGTGTGTTTTTTTAAAATACTTTTGTCTGTGGAAGTTTGGACATTGTTATAAATGAAAGCACTTTCAATCATCATCTTCTTTCGGCTGTTCCCATTAGGGGTCACCACAGCGGATCATCTGCTTCCATTTCTTCCTGTCCTCTGCATCTTGCTCTGTCACACCAACCATCTGCATGTCCTCTCTCACCACATCCATAAATCTTATCTTAGGCCTTCCTCTTTTCCTGTTACCTGGTAGCTTCAGCCTTAGCATCTTTTTCCCAATATACTCAGCATCCCTCCTCAGCACATGTCCAAACCAACATAATCGTGGCTTTGTATCCAAATCTTCCAACCTGGGCTGACCCTCTAATATACTTATCCCTAATCTTGTCCACCCTCATCACACCCAGTGCAAATTTTACCATCTTTAGCTCTGCCATATCCAGCTCAAACTCCTGCCTTTTTGTCAATGCCACTGTCTCCAACCCACATAACATAGCTGGTCTCACTACCATCCTGTAGACCTTTCCTTTCACTCTTACTGGTACTCGTCTGTCACAAATCACTCCTGACACTCTTCTCCACCCACTCCATCCTGCCTGTACTCTCTTCTTCACCTCTCTTCCACACTCACCGTTACTCCGAACTATTGATCCCAAGTATTTAAACTCATCCAACTTTGCCACCTCTACTCCTTGCATCCTCACCATTCCTCTATCCTACCTCTCATTCACACACATATATTCTGTCTTAGTCCTGCTGACCTTCATTCCTCTTCTCTCTAGAGCATATTTCCATCTCTCCAGGGTCTCCTCCACCTGTTCCCTACTCTCACTACAGATCACAATGTCATCTGCAAACATCATAGCCCACGGGGACTCCTGTCTGATCTCGTCTGTCAACCTGTGCATCACCATTGCAAATAAAAAAGAGCTCAGAGCTGTTCCTTGATGTAACCCCACCTTCACCTTAAACGCATCTGTCACTCCCACCACAGACCTCACCACTGTCACACTACCCTCGTACATACTTCTCTGACTCTCCCGACTTCCTCATACAATACCACAACTCCTCTCTAGGCACCCTGTCATATGCTTTCTCTAAGTCTACAAAAACACAATGCAACTCCTTCTGACCTTCTCTGTACTTCTCCATCAACACTCTCAGAGCAATCATCGCATCTGTAGCGCTCTTTCCCGGCATGAAACCATACTGCTGATCACTAATCATCACCTCCCTTCTTAAGCTAACTTCCACTACTCTTTCCCATAACTTCATGATGTGACTGATCAATTTAATCCCTCTGTAGTTACTACAGCTCTGCACATCACCCTTATTCTTAAAAATCGGTACCAAAACACTTTTTCTCCATTCCTCAGGCATCCTCTCACTTTCCAAGATTTCATTAAACAATCTGGTTAAAAACTCCACTGCCATTTCACTTAAACACCTGCATGCTTCCACAGGTATGTAATCTGGACCAACAACCTTTCCATTTTTCATCCTCTTCATAGCTATCCTTACTTCCTCCTTGCTAATCCATTGTACTGCATGATTCACTATCCCCACATCATCCAGCCTTCTCTCCCTCTCATTCTCTTCATTCATCAACCCCTCAAAGTACTCTTTCCATCTTCTCAACACACTCTCCTCACTTCTAAGTATGTTTCCCTCATTATCCTTTATCACCTTTACCTGCTGCACACCTTTCCTAGCTTGGTCCCTCTGTCTATCCAATCGGTACAGGTCCTTTTCTCCCTCCTTAGTGTCCAACCTTTCATACAACTCTTCATATGCCTTATCCTTAGCCTTTGCCACCTCTCTCTTTGTCATGCACCTCATCTTCTTATACTCCTGTCTACTTTCGTCATCTCTCTGACAATCCCACTTCTTCTTTGCCAACCTCCTTCTCTGTATGATCTCCTGTACTTCCTCATTCCACCACCATGTCTCCTTGCCATCCTTCCTCTGTCCAGATGTCATACCAAGCACCTTTCTAGCCATATCCCTTACTAGCTCTGCTGTAGTTACCCAGCTATTTCGTAACTCTTCACTGCCACCCAGTGCCTGTCTTAACTCATCCCTGAACTCAACCTCACAATTACCCTTTTTCAATTTCCACCATTTGATCCTTGGTGCTGCCCTCACACTCCTCCTCCTCTTCTTGATCACCAACGTCATCCTGCAAACCACCATCCTATGCTGCCTAACTACATTTTCCCTGGTCACCACTTTACAGTCTCCAATCTCCTTCAAATTGGCTCTCCTACATAAGATATAATCCACCTGTGTGCATCTTCCTCCACTCTTGTATTTTACCTTATGCTCTTCCCTCTTGTTAAAATACGTATTCACCACATCCATCCCCATCCTTTTTGCAAAATCCACTACCATCTGACCTTCTGCATTCCTTTGCTTAACACCATACCTACCCATCACTTCCTCATCCCCTCTGTTCCCTTCACCAACATGCCCATTGAAATCTGCTCCAATCACCACTCTCTCACAGTTGGGTACAGTCATCATCACTTCATCCAACTCACTCCAAAAGTTTTCTTTCTCATCCATCGCACACCCAACTTGTGGAGCATATGCACTAACAACATTCATCATTACACCATCAATTTCCAGCTTCATAAACATAACTCTATCTGACACTCTTTTCACCTCCAAAACACTCTTAGCATACTGTTCCCTTCAGGATAACTCCTAATCCATTTCTCCTCCCATCCACACCATGATAAAACAATTTGAATCCACCTCCGATACACCTAGCCTTACTCCCCTTCCATCTGGTCTCTTGCACGCACAATATACCAACCTTTCTTCTGTCCATCATATCAGCTAACTCTCACCCTATACCAGTCATACTGCCAACATTCAAAGTTCTGACCCTCACAACCAAAGTCCTATCCTTTCTCCTCTCTTCCTGCCTTTGGCCATGCCTTCCACCTCTTCTCCTCCTTCAGCCAACAGTAGCCCAATTTCCGCCAGCACGCTGTTGGCTAACAGTACTGGTGGAGGTCGTTGTTAACCTGGGCCTCGACCGATCTGGTATGGAAATATTTACTGGTGTACTCATGAATTATTTGGTGAAAGTTTATGCCGGATACCCTTCCTGATGCAACCCTCCCCATTTATCCGGGCTTGGGACTGGCACAAAGAAATGCACTGGCTTGTGCATCCCCAGTGGCTGGGTTAAACGAAAGCTCTTACAATAAATGGTTTTATCTTGATTCAACTTGTTTGACTGAACTGCATCTTCCAGTACTGGTTTATTCCATTTTGTTTTCTTCTCCTGTGCTGCCTTTCTACTGAGGCTCATAGGTTTATACCAAGCAAGTCTCTGCAGACTATTACACACCTAGCCAATAACCAGACAGTAACCAAAAATGAGAATCAAACTTTGTACCTTATGTCTGTGAGGTAAATACCTTAACCATCATGCCAACCCCAATAAGTAGTATGATTCATCTCAGGGGTGACTGGCTGCCTTCCCCAAATTATTTTCCACCTCTGCAGTGGCTAATGTCATATCACCAAGATTGTATGCATGTCATTGGTCTCCATACCGCTCAGCTGTCCAGATTTTTGGAGAATATCCAGATTTTTGCCTCAGGTTGCTGGTCTGTTCCTCTTAAAATATGTGTTTTTCTGGCAAATCACTGAGATAATGGCATACATTTGCATTTCAGATTTCAAAACCTTCAGAAAATGCTTGTTAACACAAACCATGTTACTTTAGCAACTTTCCAATTTTATAAGAGCAATATTTAAAATTTGTTCCTATTTTGGGGCCTTCATCTACACATTTTGTCAGGTTTTGTCCAGATTTCTTGCACAAAGAGGTTGAGATGTATGTTGTTCTCCACCTCCCCAAAATATCCAGCTATACATTTTATATTTAAGCCAAGGTATCCACATGAATGACAAACTTACTTTTGAAGATAAAAAAGAGAATAAAGAGTGCACCATTAGCTCGAATTTAAACTTGTCAGCAAATAACTCCAAATAACAACCTGTTAAAATGAAACTTCATTTATTGCAAACGACAGGAGCTGCAGCAAGTGATAAAAGTTAGCGCTTTCGCGTTGACACCCAACGCTTCTTCAGACATATGTCTGAAGAAGCGTTGGGTGTCAACGCGAAAGCGCTAACTTTTGGCGTTGACACCCAACGCTTCTTCAGACATATGTCTGAAGAAGCGTTGGGTGTCAACGCGAAAGCGCTAACTTTTATCACTTGCTGCAGCTCCTGTCGTTTGCAATAAATGAAGTTTCATTTTAACAGGTTGTTATTTGGAGTTATTTGCTGACAAGTTTAAATTCCAGCTAATGGTGCACTCTTTATTCTCTTTTTTATATGATTTGGACTTTTGAATAAGAGTGCTTTACCTGGCAGTGTGTTTTTCTTTGGTTGCTGTTACTTTTGAAGATGATGATGATGAATAAAATGGTGATATTTATAAAAAATGCAGTATTACCCTTATATACTATTGAAAAGTGTCTTATCCTTATTTAGTAAATCTTGGGAAGATGATAGTTCAATGTAGGCAAGATTGCATTTCTTACATGTTATATATAATGCTTTTTCTTGTTAATATATGACATTTCTGCACTGCAGCACTGCAGTTACCTTTTCTATCTGTTTTGCATCTCTATTCTACACCATACATGTATTATTATTCTGTTTTATCTTTGCAAAAATAAAATTAATGCTATTATCAGCATTATGACTTGGGAATGCAATGAGCATAAACAGATGAAACACCTTACAAGAAGGACTTTGATTGGCATATAATACTTCTGGCAATTAACAATAGTGATAAAAATGTTATTTTGTGAAAAACATATCACCTGTCTTTAAAAAGACAATGTGTAATCTATTATATCACAATTCTTCCATAGTACTGTCTATTTTAATCTAATTGCATCGGTTTGTAATTTGTTTAGTCTGCATTTTTTACTTATAGAATTTTCTAATGTGTCTACATCTTATAATAATATGTTTTATAAGTATGTGTTTGGATTGTACTTTAACTACCTAAGTGGCCCAGGCTATGGCTGAAAAGGGTCAGTGGACCACTTCACCTACCTATTTAAGAAACATCAATTAAAATAAATAAATAAATAAATAAATAAATAAATGCACAGAATTCCCAGTAAACAACAAATGTACGTTCTGTAATCTTTGACATGACATAGGGTTATTTTTATGTGATGTCCACATTCATGGCTCACTTGATTAGTTCAGGTATTATTTTTTGTCTTTTTTGTTCTCCCTAATATATCAGGCTACTCTTCAACCTTGAATATTATTTTTACATGTGTTGTTATTGTTTTTATTTGAAAAAGAAAGATGAACGGAATTCTAATACGGTATAATTTATTCAAAGAATGGAATTACTTTTAAGTATTGTATAGTATTGTAGACAATGATCTAGCCCCACAACAACAAACAGACAAATTCAGAAATAATATCTTCTACTTTCTTGATCTAATTTCAAGAAAGTGGCTCCACAATAATAAAAATGTTGACCTGTAAAAAATGATAAATGCTTTTCTGGTTCATACATTCAGTGCTTTAAATACTCTTCATATTAGATTATTCTCTGCTGCACAACAGTACTCATGTAACAGAAGTCAGATTCATTGTTGGTTTCTGATGTGACCAAACGTTTTGAAATGTTATCTAACTCAAAGTCATTTCATTTACATCTTATAAGACATGCAATAAGAGAATATGTAATCAATCGCATCTGTCAAGAGCAAACAGTGTTCCCTTTGGTGAAGTATATAAAATGTATTATATCATCGCACGTTGTGTTTCTCACTATGAAAGCAAATCAGAAGCATGTGATTAGCACTCTTTTTTCACTTATGTTGTATTTATACCATTTTTCTTTGTCCTTACTTTGCTTTAGACATCACATATGTGCTCATGTGGAGACACCAATAATACAAGATTAGAAAAATGAAAGTCCTGATTTTGAAATATCCCCCTTAGAATAAGCAGATGAAGACTAAATGTCTATGTAAGTTTATCAACGTAAGATTTTTCAAGTCTGTGTTATACAGATAAGTTAATGAAATTTGGTTTGTGGTCAGCATGACAGTTATATTATCGTACTAGTCCATTTTTCTTTATCTATTTCATTAGCCTCCACAGCCAATTAGAAAACAATCTTGATCTTGCAAAATCCATTTATTACACCAAAGGTATTTTTAAATGAATCCAGGAAAAATAAATAAGGATTTCATCTGAGCAATGTAGCTGGTGCCTGTACTTTTAAAGCTGAATCGTATTAAAGTATTTGCATTTGTTGACAGAGGAGAAGATAACATTAATCTACATGACTTTTCAGCAACATTATGTACCTGGGATTTTAACAGTATAGGATGGCCTAATCTATGTCACAACTTTTCAAATAAAGCAGTTTTTGCTTGAACAGTTACTTTGTACATTTATACTAAGATGCTGCACACTTGGTTAATAGGTTACCTGTGCCTGATTATATTCTTCCCAGAATGGCTGTATGATATTCATTTTACTTTCCTGAATAAACTCACTGCTGAAATCATGACCTGATTTAGTTAGGCCTAGAACTATAAATTAAAAATATAATACATTTAAACACGGTACATGCATTACCATTGATTGCCAATTTTCTAGCAGGATTAAACGAAAAAAGTTCAACATTTAAAAATAAAAATAAAAATAAACTCTTGTTGTGGAACCCTAATATAAACAAGCACTCAAGAAGCCAAAACCCTCTTTCTAAACTAAACAAGAAATTCCAAATTCTGATCAAATCAACCAGTGCCAGATATGAGGTAAAAGTAACCATATTAGAAAACTTAGAACCAATGCCCAACACTGCGCAGAAATAACAGTAAATTATATCACATACTCAGACCCAGAGGACATTACAACTCTACTAGCAGATAAATTTAGCTCAAACTTCACCCCACTCTGAGCTGCAATATTCTCAGATCACATATGCATATCCTCACCCCCCCCCCAAATCTCCCAAGAACAAGTTCTCAAGACTCTACCTAATTCCACATAACATACCAGGCTTGTATACTGGTCAGCCTCAATGTGACCATTTACTTACTTGTTATCAGCCTCAAAACAGCCTTCATGTCAGATAAATGGAGGACAGCAACAGGTCATTCACTTGCACTAAGGTTAGGCTTTGATGGGCCTGAGTAATTATAGACCCATAAGCCTGACAAGTCTCCTCTGTAGGGCTATAGAAAGGGACATTATCGAAATAATAAATAAGGATCTAGGTAACCTACAGACTCTCAACCCAAGCCAGTTCAGATTCATCAAGGGCAAGTCTTACCTACTTAACCTGGTTGGCGTATTTGAAAAAAGTTACTCTAGCAATGCAGGAGGAGGGTAAATCAGTATTACTGCACATCTAGAACTTGGAGTGACACTTAACATCATCACATGCTCAGGCTACTACTGCACATCTAGAACCTGCAATGGCACTCAACATCATCATATGCTCAGGCTTCTACTGCACATCTAAAACTTGTAATGTTACTCAACATCATCACATGCTCAGGCTACCACTGCACATCTAGATCCTGTAATGGCATTCAACATCATCACATGTTCAGGCTACTATTGCACATCTAGAACCTGCAATGGCACTCGACATCATCATATGCTCAGGCTTCTACTGCACATCTAAAACTTGTAATGGTACTCAACATCATCACATGCTCAGGCTACCACTGCACATCTAGATCCTGTAATGGCATTCAACATCATCACATGTTCAGGCTACTATTGCACATCTAGAACCTGCAATGGCATTCGACATCATCATATGCTCAGGCTTCTACTGCACATCTAAAACTTGTAATGGTACTCAACATCATCACATGCTCAGGCTACCACTGCACATCTAGATCCTGTAATGGCATTCCACATCATCACATGTTCAGGCTACTATTGCACATCTAGAACCTGCAATGGCACTTATCACTACATGCTCAGGCTACCATTGCACATCTAGAAATTGCAGTGGCATTCAACATCATTACATGCTCAGTCTACCACTACACATCCAGTTAGAACTTGCAGTGGCATTCAAGCTCATCACATGCTCCGCTACCACTGCACATCAAGAATTGCAATGGCATTCAACTTCATTGCATGTTTAGGCTACCACTGCACATCTAGAACTTGCAATGGGGTTCAACATCATCAATGCTCAGGCTACCACTGCACATCTAGAACTTGCAATGGTGTTCAGTATCATCAATGCTCAAGCTACCAATGCACATCAAAAACTTGCAATGGCATTCAACATCATCGCATGCTCAGGCTACCATTGCACATCTAGAACTTGCAATGGCATTCAACATCATCATATACTCAGGCTACCACTGCACATCTAGAACTTGCAATGGTGTTCAGCATCATCAATGCTCAGGCTACCACTGCACATCTAGAGCTTGCAATGGTGTTCAACATCATCAGTGCTCAGGCTACCACTGCACATCAAAAACTTGCCATGGCATTCAACATCATTGCATGCTCAGGCTACCACTGCACATCTAGCAATTGTGTTCAACATTATCGCATGCTCAGGCTACCACTGCACATCTATAACTTGTAATGGTGCTCAACATCATTGCATGCTCAGGCTACCACTGCACAACTACAACTTATAATGGTGTTCAACATCATCGCATGCTCAGGCTACCACTGCACATCAAGAACTTGCAATGATGTTCAACATCTCGCATGCTCAGGCATCATAGATAAACTCTTTCAGCTAAATGTAAATCCATCTGTAACGTGTTGGATAGCAAAGTGATCCATAAGCAGAGGCATGGGGAAAAAAGGGGGGCCATCTCTACTACCTCCAAAAGACCTGTCATCTTACCTTTCAACCTGCAGACATTGAAAACAGGAACAAAGAACCTTGCAAAATAGGAACATCCAGCTAAAAGTCTGGACATGGAATCAGCACAAAATCTGAATACCAAATAACACAGAACTCTACCCACATTCAGTATAAATATGACATACTTATCAGAATCATGCTTCAAAAACATAGAGTGACATAATTATTGAGAAAAATATAAACACATTATCAAATAGCAGTGTAAAATCTTTATATTTTAATGAACTGTATTTTAAAATCCTGCCACACAAGCTAATTTATGTTTGCTCTAGAAAAAGGGAGTTGTAAGATGTGTGTCCTCCTTCTTTAGATTATTGTTTCCACTAGTATGTTGGGTGGTGTAATGTGGTTTTCTGTGTACGGGAAAGTTTTAAAAATCACATGTAATGACTGGGATTCAGAAAATTGTGTGAAAGGGTGAATATAGCCTGAAAAATGGGGGCATACCACCAAAAATAGGGACCATTTTATATCAGGTCTGAAAATAAGAACATTCCTCCAAAAAAAGGACAATTGAGAGGTATGCCTGCTACTAGTAACATGCCCCAGGGGTTCACTCCTTGGGCCACTCCTCTTTAGTATTTAGTTCTTGGAGGTCAAAGTTATTGTTGAAGGTTTGTGGTTGATCAAGTCTGCAGAACTGTAAAGCTGTTGCAATCATAATCTCTCCAGTGGACACCATAATCCTGTAAGGCGGCCTGTTCCAAACAAATAGCTGTTATCAAAACCACTGTCTAAACATCAATGCCAAGAAATGTACAACAGTATCCTTTAGTATAGAATCCATACATGATCTATCCATCAAAACAGTATCCATATAGTATAGGGAGTATGACTCCCCTTGAAGCTATCACATTGACAACATACTCCTGAAAACTGATCTCATAGTCAGGGATCTCTGAATCTATTTCAGCAATAAGCAGTCTCCTTTAATCACCATATATCCCACAATTGTAAGGAAGTCATTTTCCATTTCACAGCTTATATCTAAAGTGTGGCATCCAGGTGTGATCATTCACTGCACTCGACACTCATTAGCATAAAGCCACCTTTGGTATGTACTTTTCCAAACACTTGTCACACCTGGAATGAGCACATTTACTCACTAGGAAAATTAAGACCCTAAGTCTTAAAAACTACACAGACTGTCTCAATGTCTTGCCCATTTTCTCTGTATCTTGCAGGCCAGTGTGAGGTGACCTCTGTCTCACATAGTCTGAACAGAGCTATTGCACATTCACATGTCCACTGGTGATATAAACACTAGTACAAGGATTTTGATCTCTTATGCAGTATAAACATCACATGCATGCTTCACCAAGAATTCTGCTTTTATGGAACCGTCTTCTCTGCAATAAGTATAGTATTCTGTTACACTATTCCAACATAATTTGGATGAATGGATGTGTAGTCACAAAGTTACTCCTAATTTAACACTTTTGTCCTTCATGGAGGGGGTCAACATGTAAATATCCCAACATATCCTTGTTCTGCCCATCACTGAGTTATTGAGTTATTTTTTCCCAAAATATAAGAGCTAAAAACTACTGTTCTTTACATCCTCACAGATCAATAGTCTAGAAGGAATCTATGAACCTAGATCTAATTCACAAATAGCAGTTTTACTGACCCCCTGGTTCTACCCAAAAGGCATTAGAACATTTCTGATGTTCAGATACTTAAATGTATACATCATCTACCAGGTAGACATTACAGGGCATGTCAGTATACCTGGTTCCATCTCATTCATGTAAACAGGACATTCGGATTCTGTTTTAATTGAAAACAAGTCAAAGCAGCTTTGAGCTATACAGGCGTAGAGAGAAATCTTGCACACTCACAATGCAGTGGTTTTGCTTTGGCCCTATTTTAGTTAATATGAGTTCTCGATTTGAGATGTGCTTGAAAAGGGAGGTGTGAACTCTTAGTGTGCCTACTTAAAGGTGTATATAGATAAATAGAGACATAGCTAGATAAGACAGATAGATGGATAGATAGATATCTACATCTCTCTATATTCATGTAGGCATCTTATGGTCCTCATGAATGCTGCCTTAGTTTTGTTCCCATACTCTTATTTTGTGTGGCAGCCAAGCATGTAGCACCCTCAGTCTAATTAGTGCATGGCACTCAATACAAGTATCTGCTGAGCTACTCTGTAGTGTACATGCCTGATATCTCATTAGTGTGAGGCAATATTGCATGATATATTAGTCATGTGATACTATGTGTACTGTTCTCATTCTGTAAGTTATTTTGTGAGGTAACCTTTGTTATTCCGGAAATGGGATTAGAGAACATTCATTGGTCAAGACTAGATGATATGAAAAGAGAGAGATGTGTGTGTGTGTGTGTGTGTGTGTGTGTGTGTGTGTGTGTGTGTGTGTGTGTGTCTGTGTCTGTGTGTGTATGTGTGTGTTTGCGTGTGCGTGTGTGTGTGTGTGTGTGTGTGTGCGTCTGTGTGTGTGTGTGTGTGTGTGTGTGTGTGTGTGTGTGTGTGTGTGTGTGTGTGTGTGTGTCTGTGTGTGTGTGTGTGTGTGTGTGTGTGTGTGTGTGTGTGTGTGTGTGTGTGTGTGTGTGTGTGTGTGTGTGTGTGTGTGTGTGTGTGTGTGTTTCTGTGGTGTGTGTGTGTGTGTGTGTGTGTGTGCGTGCGCGTGTGTGTGTGTGTGTGTGTGTGTGTTTCTGTGTGTGTATGTGTGTGTGTGTGTGTGTGTGTGTGTGTGTGTGTGTGTGTCTGTTTCTGTGTGTGTGTGTGTGTGTGTGTGTGTGTGTGTGTGTCTGTGTGTGTGCGTGTGTGTGTGTGTGTGTGTGTGTGTGTGTGTGTGTGTGTGTGTGTGTGTGTGTGTGTGTGTGTGCATATCTGTCTGAGGCTGTTAGGTATGTAGTATTGATTGGTATCTTGCCCTTTCTACAAATTATGTCACAATACAAACAGATGGCATTATCTTTTGAACAATTTCTCAGTTACTGGTGTCATTCCAGAGGGCCCAGTATGTGTTAACTTGGGAGGAAATTGTTGAAAGTCCTACATTCTTCTTTGGGTTCTTAAGGTGTTCACATATTGGCAGCTACCAACTGAGCAAATGCTTTCTACGCCATATTAAAGTCATACAACTCGTTACTAGAATCCTAAAGAAAAAGTTGCCCATCCTTGAGGCCTTCATAAACATTGAAAGCATACACATGTATATAATTACAGAAATATGCTTTAATTTTAGTGACAATAGTGCTTGCTACTCTACCTGGTTTTAATGTCTAATTCCAATTACCCTTATCTATGCTGAGGAAGCAGCTATTTTTATTCAGAAACACATTACCTTTTGACTAATTCATTAAGAAAAACCTAGTACTCCAAAATGTCTGACAATTACAAAGAGGTCCATCTTCCATCTCATGTTCAGCTACAGAACCACCTCTACCTTGTCACCGCACCACCCCATAAAACCTACTAAAACAAATTAGAATTCATAAATATTGTAACATAAAAGCCTTCTGGGTGACTTCAACTATCAACCCAGAAATTAGATAGCATACACTACAACCACAAATACTTATAATAGTTCCTGGATGTCATCACAAACTCTTTGGACCAAATTGTACTTTCTCCAACAATGGGCCCAAATGTACTGTATTTGGTTGTGATGAATATGTCATTATTCTCTACCATACCTAGAGGTGTCAACTCTTTTGTTAAATCTGGGTACATGTCATAATATTATCCCCAAGATCCCCCATCAAATCTTACCGTCTTTAGAAAGTTTTCCAGAACAATCTATCTAGTGCTCGTTTCCAACCTGCTGACTTTTAAAAGCTTCCCTCCTCAGGTGGAACCCATAGTTAAAATATCCATGTTTACCTCCAGTTTCTCTTCCCACCAAAATGTCTTCAGGAGGATTTTGCCCCCATTTTTTCACAACTTCAACATTAGGTTCAGAAATAAACCCCCTCTGTTGAGAACCAGTTGTCTATGTATTCTTTAACAAGAGAAAGAAACTCCTGGTCCTGAACAATATATTCCGTTCCCCTCCCAAAAAAAAACAACCTCAATCCCATTCCCCTCCCAATAAAAACAACCTCAAGAACATAAATAAGAAGTTAAGGTGAAAGATCAAGCCTAACAAACTAAGTGCAAGTTAAATGCTATCAAAACATTCAAGGATAACCATAAAGCCTATCCTGACAGATTGGCCAAGCCAAATATAAACCTTTATGTAACTGACTAGCAGACAGAACCTACTCTGTCAGTCTGGGTGGCACATATTTTTCAAAAAAGGCTCTTCACTAGTGCTGCTGCCCTGGGATTTGTTCTCAGACCTCATCTCTTTGGTATAAACTTCACTGACAATAAAGATGATGTCATAGGTCTCTATCTAAGTTTGTTAACGACTGCAAACTTGGAACCACCATCATCATGCCTTGATGACACTCATATCCCTCAGATTGTTTTATGTGTGTTAGTTCATAGTTCTGACACCAGATCTGTGGTTGGTTAAGATAATTTATTTTTTATTTATTTATTTACTGACATTTGATTACTGGGAAAGTCCGAATGGAAAGAAGCCCATTTTCAGCAGAAGCCCAGGGAGAAAAGCTCCAAATTATTACAAAATATTTTAAGAACTATAATTTTACAATCTTTAAAAATAAAACAAAAACACCTGCAGTTTAAATAATTATAATAAGCTGGACATGATATAACAACATTAGTTAAGAATCAATACAAGGTATATGACAATCATTTAATATTTTGAGAAATTTTAGATAGTTTTTAAAGAAATTAAAGGTGAGTTAGTCTAATACAAATAGGAATTGCAATATGATGTGAGGGAAAACAGGCTTATGGTATATTTACACAGAAAATCAGAGAAGAGAATTAGATAGTAGTAAGGAAGTAAGTGAAGAAGGGAGAGTAAGGAGGTGTAAGGATTTAATTAAAAGGTGCTTGTCACATTTAGGGATATAGTGTATCCTAGTTTTGAGCAAGAACACAGCCAGATTTTAGATGGGAATTATCTCAGAGTGGTTATGAAAGATAGGAGGAAGGGTACAGACCTGATGGATACAGGAAGGAGTTCCAGGCTTTAGCGTCCTTGTACAAGTACAGACATTGCCCAGCAGATATGCTAGGTTTGTAGACAGACAGGATTTTCTGGTCACCAGATCACAATGACCAACTAGGAACATAGTTGACTAGAATGTTTTTAGTGCTGGACAGGGAAATGGATGCTGGATAAATTTATCGGTGGTAAGAAGCTGTGTATATGTTAGTTCATGTGGCAGTTCTAACCAATTTCGGCTTTTCAGTGCTATACAGTGGTGGGTTCTGAAAGGGGTATGTGCTACAAAGTTAGCAATATCATTATAGCATCATTCAAGTTTTAATTTTTGTGAAGCCTGGAGGTTAGTAAGGATCAGAGCACCATAACGAAGAGCGGGGAGGAGACAAGTACTGGCACGAGTAACTTTAGTTGCACTGATGAGAAATATTTCAGCTCTGCAAAGCATCCCTAGTTTTGATAAGTATTTCTTATGCAATGCAGCAGACCACCAGAGTATGCTGATTGTCAAACAGAAAATGTGATTTATTTGGCTACCTTTGAGGGATGTATGTGGTTTTATGTTGGTAAGATGACAAGGAAATTGAAAGAAAGGATTTTGCAGCATGTGTGATATTAGGGATAATAACAACAATAATGCATGGGCCAAACATATTAATGAATAAAAAGGTCATAAATTATGTTCATTTAAAGTTTTACAGCACTTAAAAAATAATTTTAGAGGGGGTGATATTAATAATCAGGTAGATTTAGCTGAGTTGAGTTGGATACTTAAATTACAAGCAGACAGACATCCAGGACTTAATGCTAGTATTTGTATAAAACCTGCCCTAAAAGGTTGATTTTATTGGATAATATACTAATTTGTGATAGGTGCACTTGATTTGAAAACCTTGAACATTCTCTTTTTATTTATGGATCTAATGAAGCATCATATGCGAAAGTGCTTATCCTTTGTTCTACATAGTTTTATTAAAGTTTTTAGTTTATGCCTGCACAAGTCAGTGCATTTCTTTGTGCCGGTCCCAAGCCCGGATAAATGGGGAGGGTTGCGTCAGGAAGGGCATCCGGCATAAAAATTCTGCCACGTAACTTATGGCGCAAAAATGTCATATTTCCATACCGGATCGGTCGAGGCCTGGCTTAACAACGACCGCCACCAGTACTGTTAGCCAACAAGGTGCTGGCAGAAATTGGGCTAGTGTTGGCTGAAGGAGAAGAGGAGGGTGAAGGCATGCCCGAAGGCAGGAAGAGAGGAGGAAGGTTAGGAGTGTAGCAGTGAGGGTAGGAACTTTGAATGTTGGCAGTATGACTGGTATAGGGAGAGAGTTAGCTGATATGATGGAGAGAAGGAAGGTTGATATATTGTGCGTGCAAGAGACCAGATGGAAGGGAAGTAAGGCCAGGTGTTTAGGAAACGGGTTCAAATTGTTCTATCATGGTGTGGATGGCAGGAGAAATGGGGTAGGGGTTATACTAAAGGAACAATATGCCAAGAGTGTTTTAGACATGAAGAGAGCGTCTGACAGAGTGATGTTTATGAAGCTCAAAATTGAAGGTGTAATGATGAATGTCGTTAGTGCATATGCTCCACAAGTTGGGTGTGCGATGGATGAGAAAGAGAAATTTTGGAGTGAGTTGGATGAAATTGTGGTGAGTGTACCCAAGGGTGAGAGACTAGTGATTGGAGCGGACTTTAATGGGCATGTTGGTGAAATGAACAGAGGGAATGAGGAAGTGATGGGTAGGTATGGAGTTAAGGAGAGAAATGCAGAAGGTCAGATGATTGTGGATTTTGCTAAAAGGATGGACATGGCTGTGGTGAATACATATTTTAAGAAGAGGGAGGCGCATAGGGTGACTTACAAGAGTGAAGGAAGATGCACACAGGTGGATTATATCCTATGTAGGAGGGCCAGTCTGAAGGAGATTGGAGACTGTAAAGTGGTGGCAGGGGAAAGTGTAGTTAAGCAGCATAGAATGGTTGTCTGTAGGATGACGTTGGTGATCAAGAAGCGGAGGAGGAGTGTGAAAGCAGTGCCAAGGATTAAATGGTGGAAGTTAAAAAAGGGTGATTGTGAAGTGGAGTTTAGGGAAGAGTTAAGACAGACACTGGGAGGCAGTGGAGAGTTAGCAAATAGCTGGGTAACTACAGCAGAACTAGTAAGGGAGACTGCTAGAAAGGTGCTTGGTGTGACATCTGGACAGAGGAAGGAGGACAAGGAGACATGGTGGTGGAATGAGGAAGTACAGGAGAGTATACAGAGGAAGAGGCTGGCGAAGAAGAAGTGGGATTGTCAAAGAGATGAATACACTTGCCCAACGTTTCCTAGAGTTCATTAATTCCAATGCCCTGGACCAGCTCTTTCTTACCCCCATTAGAGTTAGCAACATCCTTGACCTGGTCATTACTAACATGGACGACCACTGCTCTACACCAATAGTCAGCTCTTCCCTGGTTTGATCCGAGCACAAACTAATAATTTTGGAAATTCACATCCCTCCCACCCCCCTGCACCATGAAAAACTTCTCCAAAGCTAACTTTGTGCTCCTAAAAACAGAGGTGGATAACTTCACGGGACCCCCATGCAAATGGAGAATAGTTACGTGACCACAGAATCATACACCAATGCACTGTACGAACACGTACACAAATGCATGGATCTTGCCATACCCAATAGAATCAAGACGCTCTCCTCCAAAAAAAGGAAGCCAATCTGGCAGTCCCCTGCCATAAACAATCTCTACAACAGGAGGAGATAACTAATGCAGAATAAGGTGAATTCCCAAGACTGGAAAAATTCCCTTATTAGCCTCAACAAAAAGTTGTGATCCCTCATCAAATCCTCTAAAGTTAGCTATGAAAACAGAATTGCAGCAGATAGTAAAGACAACCACAAGGCCTTCAACAGTTATATAAAGAATCTCCATGGCAATACCCAGATTTGCTCTGAGCTACTACACAATGGTACCTCCTATACTGAGCCAACAGATATTGCCAGTATACTGACTGACAGATTCAGTGCCAACTTTACCCCTCTTCCCCCCAAAGGGACCAATCACAATAACAGTAGATTGCCAGGAACCCAGTATTACTGCTGCACAGGTTAAAACAGCACTGAACAAGGCCAAGAATGCAGCTTCTATGGGACCTGACAATATCCCTGACTGTGTTCTACATGAACTACAAAGTGAAATGGCACCTCACCTGGGTGCCCTGTTCAATCACAGCCTCACCTCAGGCTTTGTCCCTACCGAATGGTGCACTGCTACAGTCATCCCTCTGCACAAAGTAGGAGTGACTACAGACAATGGGAACTATTGACCCATTAGCCTGAAGAGTCTGATATGCAAAGCTATGGAATGCATCATCACGGACCTAATAAACAAGGATATAGGGAATCTCCAAACTCTGGATCCCACACAGTTAGGTTTTGTGAAGGGTATATCATGCCTGCTCAACTTGGTCAACTTTTTTGAGTCAGTCACCAGAGCTGTGGATGAAGGCAAGGTGGTTCATACAGCCTACCTTGATCTGGCCAAGGCTTTTGATACCATTCCCCACTCAGGAATCATAGAAAAACTCACTAAGCTTGGCATAACCCTCTATATCACTAGGTGGGTTGCAAACTGGCTCACAGATAGAACCCACAGTGTGAAAGTAGCTGACTCCACGTCAGACTGCCGACTAATCACGAGTGGAGTCCCACAGGATTCGGTCCTGGGTCCTCTCCTGTTTGGTATCTACTTCTCTGAAGTCCAGGCCAACACAAAGGGACTCTGGCTGACAAAGTTCACAGATGGTTGCAAGTTGGAAGCTATTATTAACTCCCCAATTGATGTTGACATCCTACAGAATGGCCTCACTGAGACCGACAACTGGTGTCAGAACCATGGCCTTAAGCTCAATGCCAAAAAATGTGTCGTCATCCCCTTTGGGGAAAAACCCATTTCCCATGAATTACCACATTGATGGTAGTACACTGAACACAGAAGGCATTACAAGAGATCTGGGAACACAGGTTGACAGCAACCTCTCTTTTGATCACATTGCCACTGTGGTCAGAAAGTCCTTCTATGTGGCACATTTCATTACTAAGGGTTTTGCATCCAGGAAGAAAGAAGTCATTGTCTCCCTCTACTCTGCCCTCATTAGGCCAACAATGCCCCATTTGGCATGTACCTCACTAGACACCTGCAACAAGAGACCACAAAAGTAACTCATAAAGAGGATCCTAGGCCTTAAACACTTGTCCTATATGGACAGACTCAAAAATCTCTAACTATTCTCTGTCTCAGATCACCTACTTAGAGGTGATCTCTGCTTAACTTACAAAGCCATGTCTGACCCAGCTCTGTTAGAAATGCTAAATCTAATGAAATCCCAAGCTCCAGAGACCTCAACCTCATTACCACAATTAACAGAACATGCTGGAGGGACAGCTTCATAACCCAGAGACTGCCCATGCAATGGAACAGACTTCCCATACATGTCAAGCAGAACACCTTGCTGACCCTCTTCAAGAGAAATCTTGATGAGTGAATGGGAAGCAGAAAATTCACCCCGGGGATAACTCCAGTAGCTCTACTTGACAAAGGCACTGGGTACTAAGGTCAGGTGGCACTATGCCAGGGTAATCCTATAGCTAGGCTTGTAAAGGCCCCAGGGCCATTAGCCTAGTACACACCTATGAACCTACGAAATATCTGAAAATCTCTTTCCATCAAGACTCAAATATTTTCTACCAAAGTAACATCGCCAAGTTTTACCAAACAATGCTACAGGACCTTTCTAGATGGAATAAAAAACAACTTTCTTTTCTATCAAAAGTAGCTGTGGTTAAGATGAATATATTGCCAAGATTATTATATGTCTTTAATGCCTTGAATATAATAGTGCATAACACGTTTTTCAAACTACTTCATTCCTCTCTGTCCAAATTATTATGGTCTCCCAAATCAACTAGAATTACATATAAAAAAGTAATATACCCTAAATGCCAAAGTGGACTAAACCTTCCAGATTTCAAAGTATGTTATGGCATTATTAACTCTAGCAAATGTATAAATATCTCAGAATATGGAATCATGGACACCGGTCTGGATAAGACTCATTTTATAATCATATCAAAAGTTTTAACTTTAACCCTAAAGCTCTTCCCTTTCTTAACAAAGAGAACCTAAAAAGCATTAAACTACACATATCCCTCAAAAACAAAATACTCAATTTTCAAAAACTCATGGATACTTTAAATTTATCCAATACCTTTAACATTCTACAACTTTTACATCTTAATCTGAACCTTAAACTTAACAATAAAATGCTCAAGCTTAACAACTTCTCCCTCCTAAAGCAGAAATGTCTGCTGGACCTATACACCCTTAGAAATCACTCTATCACAGAGATAAGGATAGCATTTAACCTTCCTAAAAGCTATGCCATCCTTTTCAGACAGATTAATGAATTAAGTGCCAAATTCCTGACAAATCCTAAACTGGAACAAAATGATATTAATACAAGTAAAATTTGTAACCCTCTATTAATGAAAAAGAAAATAATTTCTAATACATATAAACGTATTATGTTGATCAAATATCAAAATAAAATCTTTATCTCTAAATACTGGTCTGATCTGGACCCAGTGATTACATTTAATCAAAAAATTAAATCCATTCAAATAACTAGAAAAGCAATCCCTTTAAAAAAAACTAAATACACACAAGTAATGATTTTGAATAAGTCCTACCTTACTCCAACTGTATTAAATAAGTTGTAACCCAAAACTTCTCCATTCTGTCCATACTGTGATTCTCAAAAAGCAGATCTCTTGCATATCTTTTGGAGTTGTAAATGCTCCTTTAAACTCTGGTGTTCCCTAAAAATCAAATTACTAAAAACGGGTTATGAGAAATCTACCCTTTCATGGAAATTTGCTGTGCTGCATATTCCTCCTCTAGGCTTGACAAAATTACAACTACATATTCTAATTATTCTTTTTACTTTAATGACATAAACATTATATTACATTGAAATGGAAAGATAGATTCCAAAATCCAGGAAAGGGTTAAACAAACTGCTGTCAGCTATATAACAGCTCATAAATATCTAATGCACAGTCAGAAACTACATCTGCCTTTTCTAGCGTACTAGAATTTACTATCTGAGCATTTACTAAATTAACTGTAGTACTTAATTCTGTAAGAATGGGATCCCATGTCTTTTTCACAATATGGGCCTGCTAATTCCACAACAGTGAACACGCATTCAGTTCTAAAACCTATATAAATATGTAGAATGTGGCCCTACTTTCCATACAACTCTCTCCAATACTGGCATATTCTGGAAAGACGTTTTACAGTTCCAGTATTTCAAAAATGAATGACACTGTTTCTCTCTCTGCATTACCAAACCTCACTGCACTCTCATATGACTAGTCTTATTTAGTCAACCCCTTTGTCTGGATGATTCTCCTTTGCTTTACTAATAGTCCAAAGAAATTCACCTGCACGGTTACTCAATAGTTCCATGTGTACTGGATAGCTCACTTTTACAATACCTCATTTGTAGTGATTACTTTTAGATCTGTAATTATTATTGTCAATTAGATTATTAGTAATATTCAAATACTCTTGTGGCCTTTTCAAGCAATAGAAACTCCACATTTCTAGTAAAGTGGTATATTTTATTGGGTGCAGCATAAAACAGGACAGACTTTAATCAGTAAAGATAGAGGCAGGTATAAAAACTAAATATTGTGCTCTGAGGCATCACATGGTTATTTTCATGCAGTATGCATATGTTTTCCTTTTTAGCAATTGTTATTCACTCTAGCATTACATAAATTGTTCAATGCCTGACTAGCATGTCATTCTAACATTACATAAATTGTTCGGTTCCAAACTAGCATGTCACTCTAACATTACATAATTGTTCAATTCCAGATGAGCCTTAAACTTCACTCCTCTTCAGCAGCATTATCCTGCATGTAGTATTCATAATATTCCCACAGATTCCATTTATTTCTGCGTAATTTGCTCCTTCCCTTTTTCTGAAAGATCCCATCTCTATTTCTTTTATCTTCTGAACAATATTCATTACTTTAATAACAGTTTGTTTATGTTTGATTTCCATTTTCTAGCAACTGATTTTTTGGTGGTAACCAGTACAATTAAACTTACTATCAATCCAGATATTTTATCTTAACTCAAAAGAATTATTTCCTTAGTAGCAACCATTTGCCCCCCGCCAACATTTCTGACAAAGTACTTTGGAGGGAATTATTGAAATCTGTAAGCTCTTTAAATTCATCAAAAATGTGTTCCCAATTACACTCCTGTTTCCCTTTACACCTCCATTTGCTTTCTACCTAATGAAAACTTCTCTGAAGTCTTCTTGGGGCATAACATTACTTATGTAAACATTTCCCTACAAAAATCCTAAACCTTCTGGTCTTTGTTTCATACTTGGGAGACATATATGTGTCCTCTTATTGTTCCACTGTAAATTGCTTTTACAGTCTCTCTTCCTAACTTTTCTAATCTCCTCTGATTCATCCATCCATCCACAACTCCTTTTTTCCCATTTTTGCACATGGAGGTCAGAGTGTCACTTTAACAGTAACAATCATCTAGAGCCAAGATATATACCGCCGGGTGGCTAGCTCTGCTGCTGTAGTTATGCCACACCACATACTCACACTTATGGCCAATTTAGTGTCCAATCCACCTACTACATATCTTTGCAATGTGAGAGGAAATCAGAGCACTCAGAGGAAACCCACATGAAAAACAAAAACACAGGTTCCCAGTTCACACCGCTCTATCAATTCAAGTAGGATTTTAATCTTTAAGTGCGTTAAAATGTCATACACTTTTCGTCAAAGTGAAGTACCTTAACTTCCTCAGAAACTCAAAAACAGCATCAATTAGCCACATATGTAGTGTAGCCTTAATCAACATTCATTAACCAATTGGTATCTTAAAGATACATAGTAACTACATATCTCAAACATTAAAATTAAAATATAAAATATATATATATAAGGTTGTTCTTAATACATGATAAAAGTTCATATTTCACATTTTTAATAAATATTTAATAAACATATCCTTAAAAAAACATTAATATATAGATTACAATAAACAATGTACTATATATATATGTATTATATAAAAATATATATAAATATATATATTGTATAAAAATGTATGACTATTTAATTACCATTAAAAGAATATCAAATTTATTAATTTATTAATTTGTTGATTAATAATGTCTACTTAGTGCATATACACTTTTAGCTACTAACTTATCCCAAAATTTTCAAAATTTTAAATTACAATATACTACCACTCTAAACAGAATGAATTAAAAAATAATAATAATAATATGAAAATAGTATAGAAAGTTTCCAAATAAATTTCATAAAAAGCCTATAATTGTATTATTAATGTTACCTTTCCAAATTTTTTAACCTCAAAATACACATGATGGAACTCATTTCATTAATCCCTGGCATTTGGCAAGCATTCGTTCTAAGCTGCCATAACAATTCTTTCTTCTCCAGTTTCAAAGACTCATGCCCTCCTCTTTTGTCATTTATTAACTGATCGATGGCTCTAAATTTAAATTCATGTCCAGTATACTCATTTATATGCCTAGCTAATGCGTTTTCCATCTTGTTCCTGTTAATACTGTAAATGTGTTCATATATTCTTTCACTAAGCTTTCTATCGGTTTTCCCGATATAGAAAGCTGGACAGTATTTACACGTTGCTAGGTATACTACTTGTTTACTGCTACAATTAAATCTCCCTTTAGTCTTATATTTCATATTGCCTATTGTAAAATTACAGCCTTCGTCAATGTATTTACAACAATTGCACATATTACATTTATACATGCCTTCTCTATTATTAAATGGTCGGCTAAAACTTTCCAAAATTTCCTTTAGATTGCTCCCACGCCTGTACACTATTTTTGGTCTCTCTGGGAGCAAATCTCTGAAGTATTTATCACTAGTTAAAAGCTCCCAATTTTTCGTAATAATGTTCGCTATATTACGAGAATCCATGTTAAAAGTACATATAAACCCACTGGTATTGGTTAATACTTTATTATTATTATTTAGCCCCGGACCACTGTATTTAAATTAAAGAGCCTACTAGAAATGTTCAATGAGAGTACCAACTTCCTGAGTTTTACATCTAGTTACAGTAGGGATAAAATAGTATACCTTGACATTGACTTAAGGAAGGACTATAGTGAGAAAGCTTTTGTTTCCAAAATATATAGGAAAGAGACATACTCGAATATGTATTTGCATTTTACTAGCTGCCACCCAACCTACCAGAAAAAATCAGTAGTTAAGGGGCAGCTAGTTAGGGCAGCCAGGATGACGACAAGAGATGAAGAGTTTATAAACGAATGTACCCTAATGTCTAATTTTTTCATGGAAAGAGGGTATCCATCATACTTCATCCAAGAGATTATTAGTGAAGTTCAGTATAAAAGACTAATAGGTGATTATGTCCCAATTTTGAAAAAAGGAAAATATAGTGGTCCGGGGCTAAATAATAATAATAAAGTATTAACCAATACCAGTGGGTTTATATGTACTTTTAACATGGATTCTCGTAATATAGCGAACATTATTACGAAAAATTGGGAGCTTTTAACTAGTGATAAATACTTCAGAGATTTGCTCCCAGAGAGACCAAAAATAGTGTACAGGCGTGGGAACAATCTAAAGGAAATTTTGGAAAGTTTTAGCCGACCATTTACTAATAGAGAAGGCATGTATAAATGTAATATGTGCAATTGTTGTAAATACATTGATGAAGGCTGTAATTTTACAATAGGCAACATGAAATATAAGACTAAAGGGAGATTTAATTGTAGCAGTAAACAAGTAGTATACCTAGCAACGTGTAAATACTGCCCAGCTTTCTGCATCGGGAAAACCGATAGAAAGCTTAGTGAAAGAATATATGAACATATTTACAGTATTAACAGGAATAAGATGGAAAACGCATTAGCTAGGCATATAAATGAGTATACTGGACATGAATTTAAATTTAGAGCCATCAATCAGTTAATAAATGACAAAAGAGGAGGGCATGAGTCTTTGAAACTGGAGAAGAAAGAATTGTTATGGCAGCTTAGAACGAACGCTTGCCAAATGCCAGGGATTAATGAAATGAGTTCCATCATGTGTATTTTGAGGTTAAAAAATTTGGAAAGGTAACATTAATAATACAATTATAGGTTTTTTATGAAATTTATTTGGAAACCTTCTATATTATTTTCATATTATTATTAATATTTTTTAATTTACTTTGTTCAGAGTGGTAGTATATTGTAACTTGAAATTTTGAAAATTTTGGGATAAGTTAGTAGCTAAAAGTGTATATGCACTAAGTAGACATTATTAATCAACAAATTAATAAATTAATAAATTTGATATTCTTTTAATGGTAATTAAATAGTCATACATTTTTATACAATATATATATTTATATATATTTTTATATAATACATATATATATATATAGTATATTGTTTATTGTAATCTATATATTAATGTTTTTTAAGGATATATTTATTAAATATTTATTAAAAATGTGAAATATGAACTTTTATTATGTATTAAGAACAACCTTATATATATATATTTTATATTTTAATTTTAATGTTTGAGATATGTAGTTACTATGTATCTTTAAGATACTAATTGGTTAATGAATGTTGATTAAGGCTACACTATATATGTGGCTAATTGATGCTGTTTTTGAGTTTCTGAAGAAGTTAAGGTACTTGACTTTGACGAAAAGTGTATGATATTTTAACGCACTTAAAGATTAAAATCCTACTTGAATTGATAGAGCGGTGTGAACTGGGAACCTGTGTTTTTGTTTTTTCAAAAGTTTGTTACATTTTTTATCGGAAACCCACATGAACACAGAGAGGACATGCAAACTCTGCACAGAAGGCACCCCAGCTGAGAATCAAACCAGGGAACCTCTTGCTGTGAGGCAACAACAATATCCGCTAAGCAACTGTGCTGTAATCTCCTCTGACTGATTCTTATATTTATCATACCATATTTCATATGCCCTAGTAATTATCTATTTTTCTAACAGCATCTTTTCTTATCTTCTCGACTGAATTAACAACAGTATCAGACTTGCTCTTTCATTTAACACGCCCATATACTTTTCTCTTTGCCTGTAGTCTTATCATTCTTGTAATGTAGATAGATATAGCTATAGATGTATATATATATATATATATATATATATATATATATATATATATATATATATACGGACCCCGGACACTTGCGCGGATTTAACTTTCACCGAAAGTCAAATTCGTGCTCAAACATACCCCAAATTTCTGTTCATCGAAGCAGCACTTTCAGGTATGTGTGAGCGGTGTGCCGTTCGCACTGCGGTGTGAGTAAGGGAATATTCCTTTACTCCACTGTAGTGCGACCTTGGAGTGAGAATATTTAAGCAGGGGGGATGTGGGGGGCACATGGGGGGCAAAGCCCCCCTGCAAAAACATTTACTTAGTGGTTTTGCTTTTTTTTTTCACAGTTTAACGGAAGCACTTTTTTGATTAAAGCGCTTTCGTTAAACTGTGATTGGTATATATGGATTTGGACACTTGCTTTTTTGAGCAAGTGTCCTAGATCCATATATACATACAGCTATAGATACATATATATATATATAGAGAGAGAGAGCGGGAGAGAGAGATGCCCTCTTTAATGGCTTGTGATCACCTAATTGCAATGATATCAGTAGCGCTTTTCTGTGTATAGTTTGGATAAGTTGTTTATCATACAGCTTTGACACAAAACTGTCTCGTACTAGTGTAGTGTATCAGCATATCCTGCTGTTTGAGATGTGGACCTGGCTTCCTTAAATTTGACATCATTGAGTTTGTAACTCTTAGCTGAATGACTTGCACCTCATTGACTGCTGGTTCTGTTTCTGTTAAAGTGTGGGCATTGATTCATCAGTTTGTATTTTCCACTTTTCACTGTAGTTGTGCAACTGTGGAGCTGCCATATAAATGCATTAAAGATATGGGGACTGATGTCCTCCATGTTGGGTGCAAGTGGGGGTGGGCATGTCACCCTGCAAAAAATGCTTTACATCCAGACAAAGCTATGACCAGCTGTATTTACCCAGTTGCAATTCTGGATGTTTCTCAGTGATCCATAACAAAACTTTTGAGTACTTACTATAGAAAATTTAACCTGAGACTATGAATTTTGAGTCTAGAATAAATCAAATTTATCAGTGTGTTTCAATTACTGTTCGAATATGTGAGCTGATTATAGGCAACCATTGCTGAATGTTTGCTGCTTTGCTACACAGGCTTATACTAGTCAGTTGAGGTATGCTGAGTCCTTATCAAGGTTTTCAAAAGTCAAAATAAGTTTGTGTTGTTTGGAAAAAGCATTTGGTAATGGTCAGGAGTTATAATGTCTAGCTCTTAAGATTAGGTTATTTTATTTTTTGTCTATATGGAAAGCAACATTTATGTAGCACCCAGTGGTAAAAGTATTGCTGATGTATTGGTCTAGGTGAACAACAACAGTCAACCTTGGGTTAGGCTAAGAAAGATAGACACCTGTTATGAGTATAGAACTTGGACCTCTCATGATGGGAATTAACGATAACAGACGCTACCCAGTGAATTGTGTAGTCATAGCTCCTGATAAATAAATGTTGGTGTTACAGGGATGTAAAACACTATTGAAGACGTTACTATTCATTTGCAAGCTTCTTGAGTGGATTGCCAAGGCTCTATATCAAGACCCACCCTTGGGCAAATTGTAGATCTAAGTTTGGGATCAGGTCTCAGATGACCTGCCTGCTTGTGACTTGAATAACCTGCTTAGGAGTGGCTTGTGATGAGGGACGTGATTTATTTATTGAAATGTTGACTGGAAATGCTCAACTGATAGGATCATGTTTTGTTATGTTTTGTTTCAGTAGTATCCTCGCTAGAAAAGCTCCAACACATCATAAACGTACTTGTAATGGAAAATTCTGTAAGTAGGTAAATGAGAATGGAAAATGTAAAAAAATAAATGCAGAAAATATGACTGATAATAAACAATAATTCAGATAAATGAAACAAGATAAACCACAGAGACTAATAATGTTTATACGATAAGAAGTAAAGAGTTTATTTAAAAAGAATAGCATTTAAAACATGATGTAAAAAGCAATGGGACAGTAACATTTAAGCTATCCATTCACCCATAATGTAAGCAGAAAGCTGGGTTTAAATGATTATGGTGCCAAAGAGCATCATTATATTTTCCTAATCATGGGAATAATAAAGCAATGTTGTCTTATAACATTACTAAATGACAATCTGATAAGACCCACTTGGAGAAAAAGTGATTTATAAGTGCTATCTTGAAGGACTGTTTTTAAAAAGGAGCTTCATTCTTTACTTATCTGTTTGAATGTTTTAACTGGGGTAGGGAAATGGTCACAATAGTCCAAATCAATCTCAGCCCTGTGAAATACAGATAAACATTAGATAAGATTAGAGTCCTTAATAAGCAGAGGATTCAATGACAAGACTACACAACTTAAGATAGTTGCATTTGTAAAATCACAGAAAGATGACAGGACTGAATTGACTTGTATTGGATTGGAAATTCTTTTAGTGTTCACCTACAGAGGCAGGGTAGTACCATAACTTTTTTTTTATTAAAGCATTTTTTTCTGAAACAATGTGAGAGGATATTACAGTAGAATGGGGACTTTATGTGGGGTGTTATTAAGTGCACTTTCAGGCAGGAGTGAAACGTTTGTTTTTGAATGAAGCGCAGAGTACATGCCTTTCCTTACTTAGGGAACAATTTTCTTTCCTTACCTTCTTTTTTGGATTCTGTTTGATTTGGCTTTGAGGAATTTCAGCTGGTGGAAAGGATGCATCATTAGCTCTTCCTCATCTATGGATGTACAGCCTGAGCATTTCTGGATTCCACTCTGCATACTTTCTACTTCATAGTAGAAGCCATCTGAGATTTAATTACCTTGATATCCCTTTGTGTTTGTTCATACTGGAGGTAAGGCAGACTAAACTTTTTTTTTTTATATGTATCACCTCAAAGTGAGCATGAAAAAGTGAAATAATGTTATTTTTTACATGAAGTTCACTCTGCTTTCTGCTCATCTACAGGGCAATTGATACAAGTTTCTCTAAGGACCTTTGAACTAAACTCTGTGAAGAGAAAGGGAGGTCATACAGCTGACCGATGACAACTTCATATTGTCAGTGTTAGTGCCTGCAAAATTAAATATGCAACTGAGATTCAACAAATAAAAATAAACCACTTTCTCATTTAATTCTGTATAATGTCTGCAGTATCACTAGTGCAAAATAACTGTATTTTAGGGATTATTAAATTACAACTAACTGTGCTTACATCAGTGATGGAACAAAGTAGGTAGAAAAAATATCAAAATCAGTTTGTTTCTGTCACCATTAAAAACATTTACAGAAAAAAAAACCGGCAAGATGTACAAAATGTACTGGCGTATGTCAAGTAGTTAAGCTTTAGGTTAGTGAACCTGACGACGAATAAGGAACAGAAATGTGGTTTTGCTGTGACTAAATGAACAAACACTGAAGTGCTGAAGCAGTTTCTGCATCCATCTATCCATCCATACATCTGTCCAGCCATCCATCTATCCAGCCATCCATCTATCCAGCCACAACCCCTTTTTTCCCATTTTTGCACATGGGGTTGGGATGTCATAACAGTGATGATGGTTGAATGCTAAAGTTCACACCGCCATGTGTCCAGCCCTGCCACAGTTGGTCTTCCACACCACACACTTGTACACACACACACACACACACACACACACACACACCTATGGCCAGTTTAGAGTATTCAATTCACCTACTGCTTGTCTTCGGAATGAGGGAGGAAACTGAAGCATCTGGAGAAAATGCACTTGAACACAAGGAAGTCATGCAGACTCCACACATAAGGCATCCCAGCTGAGACTTAAACCGTGAAAACCTCGGAAGCAGTTTTAGCATATGCAACCACTTTTCAACAAAATGGAGATTTGTATTTTTTCTTATACCAATCCCCAGTAATGTTTGTGACTCCTGAATTGGAGCATGCACATAATGGCACTACATTAAAATAGAATACTTGTAAAAAGAAGTCACGTGACCTTTCAGAAGTTCTGCCAGAAGTTGCAGTCCAAGAGAGTCCTTGTAAGTGGTGCACAAGCAATGGTCACTAAAAAAAAAATCAAAGGATGTGACTTGAAAAAAATGATGCTCTTTGCCAGAGAGTGGCAAAAATTAGAGAATTACATTAATATTTACAGGAGAAACAGACTACAATAAATGCTTTTTACACCACAGTGCCCTCTTTGATAACATAAAATTACATCAAGGAAGCAAAACCCTTGACTGAGAAATGATCTAATCTTAGAATAGGTGTCCTGGTTAATTTCTCCAAATCTTTTGGGTTTCTAATACCATGACAGGAGTGGGCCTGTTTAATTAAAGTTCAAGAAATTAATATTGTTTCAGTCTTTGATGTTAGCCAAATGTGCCCAGTAGTGACTCCTGCAATTCATATGGGGTTGCACGTACTGGTAACATGTCTAAATATGACTGTAATTTTTTTTCATTAAACCCATTGCTCCTACTAGTACTGGAACTGTCTGAGTATCTTTTTTCCACAGTGCTCTTGTTTCTGCCTGCAAATCCTGGTATTTTATGAATTTGTGTCTCTGTACATGAGACACTGTAATTGCTAGGTGTAGCAGTTTCAGTGCTCAATGGTACTTTTGTCTTTTTTTCATGGACTACTATATCTGGTTTTCTCACATCTATTTTTTGATTTGTTGGTAATGGGTGATCTTATGTGGTGTCTACTTCCTCATTCTCTGTAATGCTTTGTGGTTCATGTTTCCAATGCTTCTCAGCTACTTACTTCTGTATTGTAGTGTTTGTGCAACCTCCCAATGGAGCAATCCTGACACATTATTGTGCTAATGAACACATATTGTTCAAGCCATGTGAACTATAAGCATTCAATTTAATTTGCCATAGTAGTTCACGTTCTTCTAACATTAAAGTAAATCGTCCTCCCCTAGGTTCATACTCTGTCTGGTCTATAATTCTAAACTTCAAACTATGATGTGGATGTTCCTGGATATGCTTAGCCAAAGCATTCTCTACTTTTAGTTTTCTAATACTGTATGTATGCTCGTAAACCCTGTCCTTGAACTTGCGGTCCGTCTTACCGACGTAAAAACAAGGACAAAGTTTACAGGTAGCTAGATAGACCACACCTGGCTTGAACAATATGTGTTCATTAGCCTGCGTTTTAAAGTTCAGGAGCCTACAAAGATAATTGGCTCCATTTTTCACAAATATTAGCAGTAAAAGGATGAATTTCCCCTTTGTTATTTTATGATTAGTTCATTTTGTCCAGTATAACTGGTTTATTCTATATATTTTTTGTTATTTTTTGTTATTTTAAGCACTGTCTCATCAATAATTTTATATAGTTTCTATACCATATCCTTAAGCTACTGCTCAGGCTTTATTGCTTCTATTCTTCTTAACTCTCTCTTTCTATCTATCTGCAGCAATAACTTTCTGGCTGCTATTTCCCTAACTGAAACTAACATTTGATTTTACATGTACTATTACAGTCAATGTTACACATTGCACTAACTACATACTACGTTTTTGGACACTGTCTACATCATGTATGGTGAAAGTGACTCTTATTGTCTGTAATATGTTAACTGTATAGAATTTTCTAGATGTGTAGTAATATATTGCAATATCTTAAAGCAGTCTGTTCTTTCAACTTATTTTTTGTATAGTATTTCTAATGTAATTTTTATTGCATTGGATTATACTGTATTTGTATTGTACTGTATGTGAAGCTTTTCTCCTGGCCTCTGCTGAAAATGGTTTCTGTAGACCCAGTCAGACGACCCCGGTAAACAAATGTCAAATAAATAAATAAAATATTTGCTTACAAAGCAGGTAAGGCCATATGTAAAGGTGTAATGATATCTGGGGTTAGGTTTGGCTTCTGCCCCTACTCTTTTAGTGCAGCCAGAAATAATGTACTTTAGTATTGCCATTTACTAAGTATAATGACTGCTTACTGGTCATGCCATAGCTGCCTATAACATCTATCGTATCAATAAAATATACTTTAAGCATCTGAATCACTCGACTTTTACCTCTTTGCTATTTTGGTAACTTAGCTTTGTTTTATTATAGAGTGAACATGCCTCTTCCTATCAGACCAGTCCTTTAATAGCAGGTAAGAACTACTAAGGAAGAGGTTCAAAGAGATCTCTTCAAAGCCTGATGGGGCAGGAAGCTGAATGAATACAATGTAATGTACTGGACATCTGTCAGATTTTATAATGACAACAGTGCCTTGTTTTGGATGTAATGCAAGGAAAGCAAGCATAATATATTGTGATCCTCTCTAAAAGTCGGAAATACGAGTATTTTATGAGTAGATAACTAAAAATAGCCTACTAAATGAACATCAAATGGAATTGTAAATCTTTATCAAAATGGAGTGTCTAGTTTCTTCTTAGGTGACATCTTTTCATCCGTAATCAGTCTAAGAGGTTGAGAGGTATGTTATTGCCTAGTTATTGTGTGTGTCAGTCAGACTGGTAATTGCAGTTAGAAACGCATATATTGAAAGTATAAATGCACACAGTAATCACAGGAATTCATATTCCAACCTAAACATTCAAAACTTATAGCACCTGCACTGTTGCAGATTGTGTGACCTGTAAAACAGAAAGACGAACACAAGTTATTATAAAAGTATAAAACTATTTTTAGTTCATAAGTTCATAGGTGTGTACTAGGTTAATGGCCCTGGAGCCTTTACAAGCCTAGCTCATAGAGTGCCCTGCATCATGCCTCCCAATGTTAGTTACCAGTGCCTCTATCATGTAGAGCCATTGGAGTGATCCCCGGGGTGAACTTTCTATTTCCCATCTACTCATCAAGATTTCAATTGAAGATGGCTAGTGAGGTTCTCTGCTTGACGTGTATGGGAAGTCTATTCCAGAGCATGGGCAGTCTCTGGGTCATGAACCTGTTGCTCCAGCATATTCCGTTGATTGTGGTAATGAGTTTGAGGCCTCTGAAGCATGTGGTATGGAGGGATTGAGATTTCTTTAGATGTAGCATTTCTAACAGAGCTGGGTCAGACATGGCTTTGCAAGTCAAGCAGAGATTGCCACTTAGTGGACGATATGAGACAGAGAATAGCTGGAGTTTTTTGAGTCTGTCCATGTAGGACATGTGCTTACAGCCTAGGGTACTTTAGTGGCCTCACCAGCTGTTGCAGTTGTCTAGTGAGGTACATACCAAATGGGACATAATACTCGATGATTGGTCTAATGAGGCAAGAGTAGAGAGAGACAATGATAGCTTTCTTCCTGAATGCAAAGCCCTTGGTAATGAGATGTGCCACACAGAAGGACTTTCTGACTACAGTGGCGATGTGGTGGTTGAAGGAGAGGTTGCTGTCAACCTGTATCCCCTGATCTCTTATAACGCCCTCAGTGTTCAGTGGGTTCCCATCAATGTGGTAATTACTGGGAACTGAGTTTTTCCCAAAGGGGATGACGACACATTTTTTGGCATTAAGCTTAAGGCCATGGTTTTGACACCAATCGTTTATCTCAGTGAGGCCCTTCTGTAGGATGTCTACATCACTTGGGGAGTTAATGATGGCTCCCAGCTTGCAGTCATCTGTGAACTTGGTCAGCCTGAGCCCCTCTATGTTGGCCTGGACTTTAGAGAAGTAGATGCCAAACAGGAAAGGACCCAGGACCAATCTCAGTGGGACTCTGCTCGTGACTGGTCAGCAGTCTGACTTGGAGTTCAATACTTTCACACTGTGGGTTCTGTCTGTGAGCCAGTTTGCAGCCCACCTAGTGATATAGGGGTTGATGCCTAGTTTGGTGAGTTTATCAATAATTCCTGAGTGAAAAATGGTATCAAAGGCCTTGGTTAGATCGAGATAGGCTGTATGTATTGCCTTACCCTCATCCACAGCAGTGGTGACTCCCTCAAAGAAGTCAACCGGGTCAAGCAGGCATGATCTACCTTTCACAAAACCAATCTGCGTAGGGTCTAGAATTCGGAGATTCCCTATATCTTTGTTAATTAGGTCCATGATGATGTGCTCCATAGCCTTACATATCAGACTCATCATGCTAATGGGATGATAATTCCCAGGGTCTGTTTATGGAGAGGGATGACTGTAATAGTGCACCATTCTGCAGGGACAAACCGTGAGGTGAGGCTGTGGGTGAACAGGGTACACAGATGTGGTGCCAATTGACTTTGTAGTTCATTAATGCTGGGTGCCTGGCATTCTTCTGGTATTGTGAATGGTCCTTTGGGGGGGGGGGTAACGTTGGCACTGAATCTGTCGGCTAGTATGTTGGCAATATCTGTAGGCTCAGTATAGGAGGTACCATTGTGCAGTAACTCAGAGCAAATCTGGGTATTGCCATGGAGATTCTTGATATAACTATAGAAGTCTTTGTGGTTGTTTTTGTGTCTGCTACAATTTTGCCTTCATATCTGGCTTTAGAGGTTTTGATGAGGAAGCTCAGCTTTTTGTTGAGGCTAATAAGGGAGTTTTTCCAGTCATGGGACTTCACGTTTTTCTGCAAAAGTTTCTTCCTTCGGTTGTAGAGTTTATTAATGGCAGGGGACCACCAGATTTGCTTCCTTTTTTTTTTTTGGAGGTGAGTGTCTTGGTTCTGTTGGGTATGGTTAGTTCTATGCATTTATGTACGCGTTCATACAGTGCATTGGTGTATGATTCAGCAGTCATGCAACTAATTTCCATTGGCATGGGTGCCATGAAGTTAGCTACCTCTGTTTTTAGGATCCCAAAGTCAGGTTTTGAGAAGTTTTTCATGGTGGGTACTTTTGTGGGGTGGCATGGGGGAGATGTGGATTTCCATGTTGATTAGTTTGTGGTCGAATCTAACCAGGGAGGAATTGACTATTGGTGTGGAGTAATGGTTACCCATGTTAGTAATTACAAGGTCAAGGATGTTGCTTCCTCTAGTGGGGGTAAGAATGAGCTGGTCCAGGGCATTGGAACTGATGAAGTCCAGGAAGCGTTGGGCCAGTCAGTTGGTGCATGAGCAGTTTTTTTAGTTGATGGAGAGGTAGTTGAAGTCACCCAATATGAGAGTGTTGGGTTGGACCCTAATAGTTTCCTGGGTGCTTAGGAACATGGAGTGAGAGTCTTGGGACATGTTTGGGGACCTATAGCAGGATAAGACCTGAATCACCATCTTACCCAATGTTAGTTGTACTTGAAGTATCTCGGATTCATTATGCTGGGCTACTAGTCTAGAGCTGTGCATATCCTTTATGAATATGGAGACACCGCCACCTTTGGAGCTTTTGTCCATGTTCTGGGGCCAAAAGGTGTGGAATGAGTTGTAGCCTGGTAGTGCAGGCATGCTTTCTGCTGCTTTAAACCAGGTCTCCATAACAGCACAAATGTCAATGTTCTCCATTTTGAGGAGTGCTTTGAGCGAGTGCATCTTGAGATTTAGACTTCTAGCTTTGAGCAGCATGACCTCAGATTGCATTTATTTATAGCTGTTATGCTGGTAGATTGGTCTTTTGAACATTGCCTAAAAAGGGCACTATAGGGTTGGCAAGAGCCTTAGCCAGTACCCAGAACCCCAGAAGTGACAGATGCAGGCCATCTCTGGCAAAGCATCGAATCATGTCAGGCCAAGCAGATAGATACTGGCTCCCCTTAGAATGACACCAGAAACTTAGCCAATTGTTAAAGTCAATCATTTTCTGCTTGTACTACTGTATCATTCAGGGTGACAATATGATGCTGCTCAGGGATAGAGTCATACCTGCCTGGGCCACATAATCCAAGAGCTCCTCCATTTCTCTCTAAATGTAGTCCAGAGGGGTGTGTCTCAGGTCATTCACACCCACATTGACAATGACAGAGTCCTACTTGTACTTGTTGTGAAGTGACCGGAGTCCGTGTGTTATGTGTTGGATTCTGGCACCTGATAGGCAGCTGTTACCTTCTCCTTATTCAACCTAGTGAGTGGGAGGTCAATGTGCCTCACTATTAAGTCACCTATGATAAGTGTACTGGGCAAGCTGTTTTGTCTTACGGGCTTAGATTGAGGGGCACACTGTGTAGGTGAGCTATGTGTCTTGTTTGTGCTGTGTTGGGGTGGTCGAGTGCGTTTCTGCCTTGGAGGTCTCTGCTGTTTGGGTAGATTTCTATTGAGAGCCTCTGCAAAGGAGGATGTGTGGTTTGTGTTTTATGTGAGAGCTGTGATGGTGGGTGTTCTGCAGGGCTATGTGATCCATGTGGTGTGGTGCAGGTGTTGACCTTCCCCTTTAGTTCGGCTACTCCGGTCTTGGCTGGACACTGCATGGCTTCCAATTTGGAGATATAAGTGCATCTCTTGCAAGTCTGAGGGTTGAGAGGTAAGAGGAGAAGGTTGTTTGTGTACATGAGGCAGTTGCTACACTGTTGGTTGACATTCCCTACATATTGTTACCCAGAGCTGCTGCTCCAACATCTTAGCCCATACCATGGTTCAGGCTGCACAGTTAGAAATCAGATCTTCCTTATAGCGCAGTTTCCTTTGCATGTTTTCACAATGTGTGCCACAATTAGACCAGCCTCTTAACTTCTGCATACCTTTCTCCAAGATGGCAGTATTTAGGCTATGTATCTTCAAGTCTCATACAGATCTCAAAAAAGTTATGCAGTTACAAAATTTATCATAGTCAAATGCTTCTATAAGGTGTAGACAATCTCCAAATATCCTTGAATGATTTTTTTCAGATAATTTAATTGATGCTACCAAGATGCCTTACATTATGTGTGGTTTGGCTTAGAGTATGCTTAACAACACTGGAACTCTCCAGTAATATTGAATATCATTAGCTCAGTAATAGGATTCCACTCTCGCAGGATAAGTTGTGCATTTTTCAATGCTAGTATCAAAAGCTTTAATATGTCCACTATTCCAGTGGTATATATAGAGGTAAGGCCATGTCTGTGACCCTGGATTAATTGGTGGCTTAGGTACGTCTTAGAGTAAGCAAGGGGCATGGAGAGTAGTAAAGATATGGCCTACTCACCTTTTGTTGGGGGAAAAGATGATGACACGTTCAGAATTCTCATGGTATTAGACTGTTTGATGAGAACAGGAGAATTGCTGGTATATCTGTCTCAGGAAGGGGAAGGGCTCATAAGAACATGAGTAGTCTCAGTAACTTAACAGGTAGTATACTTGCCTTTGACGTAGAAATTTGGAGTAGAACACTAAGGCTGTGAGTGTAGTCCCTGTGGTACAGGATTTGATTCCCTTATTCATTTTTTAGCTGTTGTAGGTTTATTTAATGGTTAAGTTGCTTACTGTTCAAACACAAGGTACAGAGTTTGAATCTCACTTTGGAAGGGAAACTGGCTAGGCTCAAAACATCCTTCTGGACAGCTAGCTCAGTGACTAGGGACCTATAAAGCTATGAACCACGAAGGCAAGGACATCTGTTCCAAAGAGGGCATTGTAGACACACACAGCCCATGGTCAGATAGCAAGCACAGACAAAATGGCAGTGCTGACAGCCAGTCTACCAAGCTTCCCTATCGAGAGCTAATGTTTGCTCTCAGGCTCATTCTCCTCCCATAGCATAGAACCATCACCAGCCTATGGGGGCCTTAGTCATCTTAGCTAAAGAGGGTTATACACACCTGGGTGAAGCTGCAAATCCATACTCTACAGATTGGGGGGAGAGAAGGCATTAAGGAAAGTCACACTGTCACAAAGGAAAGAAAAATACATCCAATTTAAACTTAGAGTATCCTGTGGGGGGAAAGGTTTTTATACAGTGAACATTCTCAGATATTTTGAAACTCTAAATATATTTATTTGCCTGCCTTTTCCTCACTGTTAAGATCTTCCCATCATATCAAAGTAAGAATAAAATCTTTTTTTTTCCCATAGTAAAATGTAAAAGTCATAATTTTGCATAACACCTATTTACAAAAAAAAAATCTAGTTTTGATACTAAACACTGATTTCCATTTTTGTTTTGTTTATCCGGCTTCAAATAACATGAAATTTTCTACACAGAGTTGTATGAACTAAGGTATATAATGCTAGAATGCCATTAAAACAAAAACAAAATGTTGAATTCTTAAAAATAAATATAAAACTGTGGAATATACTGCAATGTGAAATTATTATGAAATAGAAGAAAATCAATTAACCTATTCAAATGAATTAGATAACTTAAAATATGTATTACCCTGGGGCTATGCTCTCATGCATCCTGTGTCTAAAGGCATTGAGCCACAACTTGCTACTGTCAATGTTCACTCGACACGTGCAACACAGTTGTTCCATATTTTACTATTTACAGTTATAGAATGAGCAGAGGGTTTATGTAGTCAGAGTTTGGATGGTGTAGAGCCTCACATTAATGCGTACTTGGGGATTTAGCCTCTTGCATTGCACATTTTGTTTGCCATGGTTTTGTTTCACAATAATTTGACATGGCGGTATATTATATGATTCTGAATTCAGTGTTCTGGGTTTTTATTTTTATGGTATTTTTTTCTGAGTCTATATTATATAAGTGAATGCACTAAATTGCGAACGCTATATAATCGACCCACTAATGCCAAAAAAACAAAATGTCAAACTAAACAGATCAGCGATTTTTTTTTTACAGGGAAAAAAATTGCTGATCCATTAACAACCCCCCCACACACAAAATAAAGTGGGGGGGCTTCGCCCCACACCACCCGATGTGGGAGGCTGTGCTCCCCACACCCCCCTACTTAAATATACCAACTCTGAGATCACACCACAGTGGAGGGAATGGCAAAGTCCCGAAAATGGCCCAGTGATTTTTTTCCCTAGGAAAAAAATCGCTGTTCTGTGCTTTCGAGATTTTGTCATTTTGGATAAGTCAGTTTGATTAAGCATTCACAATTTAGTGCGCTCGCTGACTTAATAGGCACCCATTTTTGTCATAGTATTCTTTCTTAAAATTGGTACCTGCTTGCATTAAGATATGAAAATAAGTTATCACTAACTCTCAAGTTGTACGAAAGTCAATGGGCCGGATTCACGAAGGCTAACACGGAGTCTAAGAGTAGTGTAAGACTCCATGTAGCCTTCGCGATCCAGGAACAGCCCAAAGTCCGTGTAAGAGTTAGTCTAACACGGCTCTTACACGGAGTGGGCGTGGCTAAGCTAATCAGCCCACTTGCAGCCGAATAGCATGCAAATGAGGCTGATTAGCGATCCAGGAAGCCAAGAACAGCCCGTGTAAGAGCCGTGTTAGCTGCAGAAATGTACTCAGTTGACAACTGAGTACGTTTCTGCAAACACGGCAATGGAGCCATGTCAGCCCCAAATAAAGGGTGCATATGTTATAGGCAGCATGCCAATGGCCAAATATGTGGCCATTGGCAATGCAACCCCATGCAAAAATTTGAAAAATATATATTTTTTTTTTCGGCAATTGCCGATGTGTAAACCCAGCGCAGCCCCACGCAAACGGGCTGCGCTGCATAAAACATGAAAACGAAGGTTTTAAACCTACAAATGTAGGTTTTATGCAATATATGGAATGTCAATGGAGGGACCAGCATAGGAAAACCAACATGGCCACCGTGTAGTGGTTGCCAAGGGGGGAAGCCAAGTCTAAGAGATGTAACTAAGCATTAGTAGGCAATCTGATGCAAATTAGGGTAAGGATACTGAATACCACTGTCACATAGTAAATGAGCACAGTCTGAGTAGTGTAAGAGTTACAGAAGGGGGAGGAACAGAGTAGGAGATAGGTGACATCACAGGGGGGAATGGCAGAAAGGGATAGAAGTCATTGGAAGGTAGAGTTACATGACAGATGTCAGAGAGGTATCAAGGAAGGAGGTGTGCCCCCAAGTAAACATGAGAAAGCCAAGAAATGGAAGGTGTACACTGTTGCCTACACCAAAGTTTCTTGTTGGACGTGTATGCGCAGCGCCTTTGAAGCGAGTAAGACGGTGTGCGCGCGTGTAAGGCAGTGTGCGCGCGTGTAAGGCAGACTAAGCATGTGGGAGCGTGTTGGGAGCTGTTTAACACCGTTTGCGCGGGCGTGCACGCGTTTAAAACTGAATAAGCAGATCCAAAACTGTGTAAGTATGTGTGCGCGCGTGTAAGCCACTGTGAGCGTGTTTCTGCTGGTTTGCACACGGCTCCACCCTGAGGAAACAGAAAGGAAAAAGGAAACAACAGATGTACTAGGAAGTTAGCAGGGAATACTGCTGGAGCTAGCAGGTGAAAACAATTAGATGCAGGCAATTACACAGGCAGAATACTAGGCCAGCCCAGCACTTAAAACTCTGCAAACAGCAGTGCAGAATGTTTCTCTCAAGAGACACTGCAAGACAGGAGTTAAGTTATCAGAAGTGAAAACTGAAAAAGCTGAACTCAGAGCAGAAATGTTAGGGGCTGCCATAGCTGTCATAATGAGACATAGGCGACTTGCTGAGGGTGGTGACAATGCAGATGGTGCCAGGCAACCCACAGTGAGGAGACGGAGAAGAGTGTACAGGCCCAGGGTCACCTACCACGGGTTACATGAGCTGGAGATAGTAGAGCGCTATAGAGTGGACAGAGACCTCCTGCAGCAAATAGTGGAGCTGTGCAGGCCACGCCTCACACACAGAACCAACAGAGGGGAACCCATCCCAGTGGAAAACAAGGTATGTGTTGGCCTAAGAATACTAGCAACAGGTACCTTCCAGAGACCAACTGGTGATATGATGGGGATATCACAGGCATCAGCTTCCAGGGTACTGCACCAGTTCCTGGATGCCATGTCAGCACATGTCGGTGATCATGTATACTTCCCCAATGCCCGTGAGGTATTGGCCAGCAACATGCGTCTCTTCCAGCAAATAGCGGAATACCCTGAGGTACTGGGTGCCATAGACTGCACGCACATACGCATCAAAGCACCAGCAGGAGAGCCGGGTAGGGCCTACATAAACCACAAGGGCTCCTCCTCCATCAACTGCCAGGTCGTGTGTGATGCCCAGGGCATAATAATGAATGTGTGTGCCCGCTGTCCTGGGAGCTACCATGATTCCCACATCTGGCATTTGACGAGCTGTACCAGACATTTGCCAATGGGGACATCCCACACGGACACCTAGTGGGGATGCAGGATATGCACTGGAGCCGTGGCTGATGACACCCATCAGAAATGCACACACACCTGAACAGGAACGCCATAATGAGGCACACGCACAAACACGTAATGTAATAGAGCGTGTGTTTGGGCTGCTCAAGTCACGGTTCCGGTGTCTGGACACATCTGGTGGAGCCTTGCAGTACACACCAACTACATGTACCCAAATTGTCATGGTATGTGCTATGCTACATAATATGATCATGCGAAAACAGCTGCAGCAGGACCACCATAGGGCTGGGCCAAACAGCCCCCCACCATCGCCAAGGCCACCACAGGCACAGCGTGACTCGGAGGAGGAACAACCTGAGCCTGCCCCAGTAGGCAGAAGGAGGCGTGCCCAGTATGCCCTGGCTTTGGCAAAGAGGCAACGATAGCACATACATTGGCTCAGTAGGAACCTTGGGAATGATACCCCTCTCCGACTCACCATATAGTAACAGGGATGCCTAATGTGACACAACCTGCTCACAAACATGTACAGGGAAGTGTAATATGTGCATCCGACAGAGGCAGCCCTGCAGCACCACCTGAGGCATGAATGCTGTGTGTCAAGTAATGTAACACCAAGTACCATATGCACACCTGAGGACCCCGTCTAACATCCTACCCTCAACAAGCAGCATGCCACAACAGGACAACGAGATGATGAAGTGCAACAATTACTGAAGTAATGCAGTTAGGCAAAGGGGACGAACTGTGTGCCAGTCTGGGATGACATGCTGAGCATGACATGATGCACCACCTGCCAGGACTGGCATGCACCTATCAGTGCAGGCCGTATGGATACTGGCAAAGGCTGTTGTCATGCACAGTGTGCCCTGAATAGGAAGGCACAAAACACAAACCTATCTCCATAGGTACCAGAAGGGATAAGAATCAGATAAGGGATAAGGTCAAACAGCAAGATGCATGCAGACTAAGCCCACCCAGTATGGAGAATGTTGATAACTGTGCTGTAACAGAATACTGAGGCAAGGCTCACAACAGCACCCTAACACTACCAGGTTACACCTCATACTGTGCTGTACATCCTCAACACTTGGAACAAGCTACAAAAGGAGGGCGACCAGCAAGAATTGTCAAGGATAACCACACCCCCATGTTGGTACCACCACAAAAAGCAGCATGGACTAGCCATGCTCAAGTAACAGTGGCTAAAACCGCCCACCAGTGTATAGCCTGCTACAGAGTACTGGCCCAACACCAGGAACTGCATCACGCCCATGCTGGAATACATGAATATATCAAGTCCTCCAAACCACATTATTTTGGGTGACTGCAAATACCCAGACACATAGACTGGGAGCATTATACCAGCTGCAACAGTGTAGGACAAAAGGTCATTGAATCTACAAACCAAAAGGCCCAGGAACAACATAGCACACCCACAAGAGGGGCAAGCATACTGGATGTGATAATCAGCAACATGGGTACGGGATGTCAAGATGAGAAGTGTATTGCACACTGGTAACACCAGACCATATAGTAATCACACTGGATATACAAATCCTGACCACAGTCCCTGTCCGGGAAATCACAGTGGAAAACATGTGCTAAGCATTATTTGCACACCTCCAAAATGATGTGGAATCCATGAAAGGTCCTGCAGGTGCAAAATATGGGCCACCTCAGAACCTGTAAGACAGCTATTCCATGAACACTGCCAGGAATGCTTGGATTATGCAGTCCCAAATTAAAACAAGACACAGTGCCTAAATCTGGCATGGTGGACACCAGCCATAACCAAAACATGCAAGAGAAAGAGGAAGCTACTACATGATAGAGCAAGCATGAACAATGACGTAATTACTGATCAGTAGTATGGCAATATAATCTGTCCACACATGCAATCCAGTAAGGCCAGGCACAACAAGTGGAATCTGTGAATCCTGAGGCAATGTTACACCTGCCCCAAGTACACAGACAACCACCAACTCCACCCAAGAAATACAAATATATGTGAGAGATGCAACCATCCATCCAAACCGGAGGCAGAGCTCCCCAAATCAGTACACCCAAAACAAGTCAGTAGGAGAAGGTAACCACACACACCACAAACACATACCCACATAGACCTATCACAACTGCAAACCAAACACATAAACACAGAAATACATTCCCGGAGGCAGAAATCACACACACAGCACACCAACAGAGGCCAATAAAGCAGACACCCAATGAAACAGCCTCCAAACATAGCACATGCAACACATAGCACACAAAGCTGGTGTGCCAAACAGTCACAGGCCAGAAGGAGAAACAACATGCCTGATACAGTTGTAATAGGTGACTCCATAGTCAGACACACTGCTGTCCCGCACAGCAGACTAAACAAAGGAAAGGGTACAGTAAGCTGCCTGCAGGCCGCCACAATATGCCACATAACAGAAATATGAAGGTCACTCCAAAGCAAATAGATATATGATGCAGTCATAGTCCATGCTGGTGTGAATGACCCGAGATGTACTGCCCTAGACTACATGTAAAGAGACACAGATGAGCTATCCGATTATGTAGTCCAGGCTGGTATGACACTCACCGTTTGCAGCAACCTACCCTTACCAAGAATAATGCCACAGTAGAAACATGGAATGATCAGTCATAGCAAGTAGCACACTTACTGGTGTCATTCCAAGGGGATCCAATGTCTGTCAGCTTGGGATGTCATGCTTGACAAGCCATGCAGCTGCCCTTGGGATGGCCTGCACCCGTTACCCCTGGGCGTCTGAATAGTGGATAAGGCCTTGGCCCCCTCCACACAGCCTTTTGTAGGCAAGGCTGAAAAGACTGACCCACCACCCGAGAAAACATAAGTGGGAAGAAACATAAGGGAAATGCTGACTGATGCCAGATGTGTACACCCCAATATGCATGCTCCTGAGGCCATCCCCAGAATAGAGAACATCGATGTCTGTGCAGTGACAGAAACCTGCTGCAAGGCTCCTGACAGCACACCAGCACTACCAGGTTATATCATGTACCATGTGTCATGGCCCCAAAACCTGGAACACTACAAAAAAGGAGGTGAGTAACCATAGGCAGCACAGACACCCATACGTCCAGGTAACTGACAATGCACAAGGCAGTGGAGTTCACCCACGTGCAACTAACTGTAGGCAAGACTGCTGTGCAGTCTGTAGTATGCTACAGACCGCACTCTCACACACAATAACCCCCCCCCCCAACCGTCCTGAAGACACTGGACAGTATGAATGTCCCACCAAATACCAAACAAGGTACCACGAAATACCACATAGGTGGTAAACCATTATGTATGGAAGGAGTAACCAGGGACCAAGGGACACAAGTGAACAGTAACCTGTTATGTGACACCCACATTGCCAATGTGGCTAGGAAGACTGTCTACATGTGACACTGTATTAGGAAAGGAGTCACATCTATGGCAACAGAGGTCACTGTGCCCCTATACTTTATCCCAATCACACCCATAATCCAGTACAATGCCTCATATGGGATCTACCTTACCTGACACCTGCAGCAGTTAGGAAGACTGCAAAGGTACCTCACCAAGAGGATAAAGTGTCATACATATATGTCATATGCTGCTAGGCTGTAGACACCCCAGCTGACTCCAGTCGCAGACTGCCCACACAGAGGCATTGCATGCCTGTTGTAGGAGGCCATGCCCAACACAGGAGTAATGGACATGCTCCACCCCAGACAACACATATCCATTGGAGCTGCGAGTGAGAGATGTCAACCCCAACACATAATGAAATAGGATGTGCCGGTGGGACAGATACATAATCCAGAGGCTCCACACACCCTGGACCAGAATCCCACCCCATGTTAGGCAGAGCCCTCACTGACACTGTTCAACAGGAATCTTGCCAAGTGGATGGATGATTGTAGAGTTACAGTGGGGTCTTCACTGTGTCATGTCCAGACAGAGGCACAGCTAAGCAAATAATACATGGCCGTAATATCCAGATAGCAAGGGGTCTCAAAAGCCACACACACTCTGGCTAGCCTAACAAATGCCCAGGGTGGATAGCCTAGTATGAACCTATGAACCTATGTAGATACAAATTGTACAGGACATGAAGGATAATCCCAAGGCTTACACAACTGATGGTAGGAGCCATGTTGTGAATTCACAGATATGCCCTGAATCACACAAATACCACAAACACACACACATATTGCCAACATACATCCCGACAGGTGCAGTGCAAACCCCACACCCCCATGTATGCAGAATATCTATCCCAGCAGACTGCTGGCCCCTGACATAGCAGATGCTGAGGTAACAGACAACATCTCCAAAGCAAAACACACAGCAGCAATGGTATGAGATGGTGACCTGGGCGTAGTGCAACATGGAGTCTAAGATGAATGGAATGCCAAACCACACTACTGCTCAATGTCAGCCATACCACAGAATATGTACCCAAAGAGCAGTGTACAACAACAGTGGTCCTTCTCAACAAAGGTGTTGCCTGAATGGATACTGAACAGTACTACCCCAGAATCCTGAGAAGCCCAGATTGCACAGCTATGGAAAGGAGCAGCATGTACCACAGACATATGGATGTTGGGGACCTACTGACACCGGACCCAACCCAGTGTGGCCTCCTCAAGTGCAGATCCTGCCCCTAACCATGTTGGACTCAATTGAAACAGTCATTAAGGTCATTGATGAGGGCAATGTGCTCCACACAGTGTATCTGGACCTTGCAAAGGCTTCTATACAATACCCTACATGTTCAGTATAGATAGGCTCACCAGTGTAAATATAAACCCACATGTCAGTAGAGAGGTTGCAAACCAGACCAAGGACAGAACAGACATGGTCAGACATGCTTCAGCCATGTCAGACTACAAACCAGATATAACTGGCATCCCACAAGGCTTGGACCTGGTATCTCCCTCGTCTGGTATATATGTCCCATAGGTACAGGCAAACATGGAAGGACTGTGTCCTAACATGTTTGCAGAGGACTACAAACCGCTCACCACATATGATCCACCAGCTGACACATGCATCCCACAAAAGGGCCACATAGAAACAGACAACTGGTGCCATAGCTATGTCAGCAAGCTAAGTGCAGAAATGTGTATAGTCAACCCCCGTGGATATACAGTAAGTGCCCACCAATTACCACATAGGTGTTAACCCATTATGTAGTTAACATGTAATGAGAGACCTGGGGACACAGGGTGATAGATATCCTGCACTGGACAAACATGTGCTGTAGTGTTTACAGAAACATACCATATACCCACCTAATCATGAAGGCTGTCAGATCTACATAAGGGGAGGTCATTGTGGCTCTGCAGTCCTCCTGCATCAGTGGTACAATCGACTACAATAGCCCCTGTGGGATGTACCTCAGCAGACACCTCCATCAACTGTAAAGTCCCCAACAGTACCTCATCAGGAGTATCAATCAGCCTACACACATGCCATGTGTTGCCTGTGTTGCTGGCATCAATAAAAATGCTGCACATAGTACAATCTGAATGGCAGTGAGCTATGCACATGACAGACCTGAACCCCAGCACTGACTTACATAGGACAGGCTGTACTGTGTGATCCATAACACAGAAGCCACTCCCACCCATGAGTGAACCCTCAGCACAGGCTACCCATAGAGTCACTTATCAATCTTCCTCAATAGGAATCCTGATGGGTGGACGGAGATGGTAGGTTTATCCTGGGTATCACTGTCATGTCACAGGTAGACAGAGGCACAGTATACTAACCATGACATATGTCATGGCAAACTCCTTACAATGTGTGTTGAAGGACAAACACACTCTCCAACTTGCATTAGCCATGGACTAGGGCACATCGCTAGTGTTTGCAATTGTACACCTATGTTGTGGGATACACTAACAATGTTGGGCAAGCCTGGTGTAAGTAGTGCATATCTGAACAGAATGCAACATGGTCAGATGTACACAACTGGCCCCAACCAGGCTGTTGTGCCCACTATCAAAATGTAAAGCAGTGATAGCAGTAAAGCCCAGGTTACTGTCCACCACAGTCAAAGTACTGCCAGTACACTATACAGTACTACAGTGTTAGGTCAGTGTGAAAGGATGTTGACGACTACATGCAAAGTATCCCATGCAAACACTGCAGGCACAGTATAATCCTGTTGTGTTCACACACAAAGCAGTTGTACAGTAACTACACAACATGACACACAACCCACAACCATGAACGGGTGATAGTTTGTGAAGTTCACACACATCCACAAATGTGGTGGGCTGCAGAGTCCAACATATGGAATGCTCACACTTGGCATGCTCACACACTTTGACAACATGCCATGGGAAGGCTGAACTGGGCATGCTCACATACTTAGTTTGTGAAGATCACACACATCCACAAATGTGGCGGTCTGCAGAGTCCAACATATGGAATAATCACACTGGGCATGCTCACACACTTTGACAACATGCCATGGGAAGGCTGAACTGGGCATGCTCACGCACTTAGTCCAAATCTTGGTTTAGCAGTGGGACACACATATCTGGTATTGTTATGTGTTATGCCAGGAACCAACCACATTACAGCAGTCTGCCCAGTGCACACAGTTAAATGACTACAGAGACATACGTGATATAGTGGATCCCTCCCATATGCAAACAGTTTCCACAGATGCAGAGGTTGTTCATACCAACAGGGAATGCTATGGCAATAAAGATATGCAAACAGTCTATCAGCAACAAATAATGTGCATTTGACAATTAAACATAATGGTGTAGAGGTCAACACTAGGCTGTTTGCCCTAGGGAATGACAGCTTAGCCATAGTGTGCTTGGTGTTTGCTTCCCCACAGGATGCACATTCCCCTTTCCAAACACAGATGATGTCAGCACCCTAGAAGTACAACAGGAGAAATGAAACTTCCCAGTAATCCGAATAGCGCGCTCCGCTAATGCGTCCGTCTCAAGTGTCATGACATAGTTAGATAGGGGTTCTAATCCTGCAAGTGCTCAGTGTGTGTAAGTCTGTGTGAGGGAAATGTCCCTTTTGGCAAATAGGAAAAGACACTGCAGGATGCACATTCCCTTTCTAAACACCGATGATGTCAGCACCCTATAAGTAGAGCAGGAGAAAGGAAACCTCCCAGTAATGCGAATAGCGCACTCTGCTAATGCGTCCGTCTCAAGTGTTATAACATAGCTAGGTAGGGGTTTGATTCCTGTGAATGGCAAGTGTGTGTGTTTGTCTGAGGGGGGTTAGTATGTGAGGGAAATGTCCCTTTTGGAAACTAGGTGAACAGACTACAGGATGCCCCTCCCCTTTGCTAAACACCGATGATGTCAGCACCCTATAAGTAGAGCAGGAGAAAGGAAACCTCCCAGTAATGCGAATAGTGCGCTCTGCTAATGCGTCCGTCTCAAGTGTCATAACATAGCTAGGTAGGGGTTTGATTCCTGTGAATGGCAAGTGTGTGTGTTTGTCTGAGAGGGGTTAGTGTGTGAGAAATGTCCCTTTGGAAACTAGGTGAACAGACTACAGGATGCCCCTCCCCTTTGCTAAACACCGATGATGTCAGCACCCTATAAGTAGAGCAGGAGAAAGAAAACCTCCCAGTAATGCGAATAGCGCGCTCTGCTAATGCGTCCGTCTCAAGTGTCATAACATAGCTAGGTAGGGGTTTGATTCCTGTGAATGGCAAGTGTGTGTGTTTGTCTGAGGGGGGTTAGTGTGTGCTGGAAATGTCCCTTTTGGAAACTGGGTGAACAGACTACAGGATGCCCTCCCCTTTGCTAAACACTGATGATGTCAGCACCCTATAAGTAGAGCAGGAGAAAGGAAACCTCCCAGTAATGCGAATAGCGCGCTCTGCTAATGCGTCCGTCTCAAGTGTCATAACATAGCTAGGTAGGGGTTTGATTCCTGTGAATGGCAAGTGTGTGTGTTTGTCTGAGGGGGGTTAGTGGGTGCTGGAAATCCCCCTTTTGGAAACTGGGTGAACAGACTACAGGATGCCCCTCCCCTTTGCTAAACACTGATGATGTCAGCACCCTATAAGTAGAGCAGGAGAAAAGAAACCTCCCAGTAATGCGAATAGCGCGCTCTGCTAATGCGTCCGTCTCAAGTGTCATAACATAGCTAGGTAGGGGTTTGATTCCTGTGAATGGCAAGTGTGTGTGTCTGTCTGAGAGGGGTTAGTGTGTGAGGGAAGTGTCCCTTTTGGCAAATAGGATAGGACACTACAGGATGCCCATTCCCTTTTCTAAACACTGATGATGTCAGCACTCTATAAGTATAGCAGGGGAAGAGAAACCCCCCAGTAATGCAAATAGCATGCTCAGCTAATGCGCCTGTCTCACGTGTCATAACAGTCAGAGAAGGGTTTGAATCCTGCAATTGGCAAGTGTGTGTTTTTGGCTGAGGGGGGTTAGTGTGTGTGGGGACAATGTCCCTTTTGGTAACTAGGTGAACAGACTACAGGATGCACATTCCCCTTCTACACACTGTTCAGCAGACGGCCATGGCTCTGGCACAAGTTGTCTGTTGCTATGATGCCCCTTTGGAAGATGCTTGTGTCAGCTGGGGAGTCGATTATGGTGTCCAGTTTGCAGTCATCTGCATATTTGGACAGCCACAGTTCATCCGTGTTGGCATGTACCTCCAATAAATATGTACTTAACAAGAGGGTCCCAGGACTGAGCCTTCTGGGACACAACCTGTAACTGTTATGGGGTCTGGCATGGCTCCAGCAATGCTAACCATGTGGGTTCTGTTCTTGAGCCACTGTGCAATCCATCTAGTGACATAGGGGCTTATATTTAAGCTGGTGAGCTTCCTAGAATGCCCAAGTGGGGTATTGTTGAAGGCGTTTGCAAGGTCCAGGTAGGCTGTGTGAACCACCTTCCCTCGGCAATGGCCGTGGTGAGTGTATCAAAGAAATGAACGGGGTTACACGCGGTAGTGCTGGTGTGCTCTCAGTAGCCCTGAACCAGGCATCTGTTACTGCACACATATCGATGTTTCCCATGCAAAGGAGTGTTTTGGTTGCATGCATCTGGAGGTTTAGACATCTGGCGTTGGGTAGCATTGCTCTTAGTGTCTTATCCCTTGTGATACCTATGAAGGTGGGTTTGTCATGTGAGCCCTGCCTAACATAGGCACTATGGGGTAGCAAGAGGCTTTGCCAATATCTGATAGGCCAGGGTGACAGGTGCAGGCTGTCCCTAGCAAAGCAGGTAGTTCAACAGGAGATGGATGTGTGAAGGTGTAGTGCCTGTGACTACTTAGCAGTAGCATATATGACTGCTCACGTGGACACATGTCAGGCAGGTCATATGCACTGTGTCACAGTCAATGTACATGTGAACAGGTCAAACAGTGGCAACCTCTCAAGTGGGACATGGCCATACATATAGTAGGCTACACAGATGGCACTAGGAGTCCACAGAAGCTCTATAACTATGCATTGCAGGTGTGATCGGTATTCCAGGGTAATTGCAAGCAAACATGCATGCAAACAAAGGTACAGTGAACAGGGCTCCATGTAGTCCATTGTACAACAAACAAGCTGTACCAGTTCCATAAGGTAACACTGCACATATGCAGGCGCTATGCACATGTACATGGAAATACACTGGTCAGATGGCCAGGGTCCAGTCTCAGTGCACACAAGTGTAATGGAACATGCATGTACTGTCAGGATGTACAATAACTGGATATAAACCCATGTGCCCATACCTGCAGTAATACACATGTCAAATAACAGACACTGATCCTTCTCTCAGTGGTGCCATACTTAGTAGGATGTATGCTCCCTGGCCTGCCACCACAGTATCCCTGACATATATGGGGACTCTCCCTCCTGTGACAGTTCGTTATGTGTGTTGGTGCTGTCTAGCATGGTATGAGATGTGTGCATGCAGTGCTAGTGTGCACCTGTGTGTCCTGTACCAGTTGTGTAGTTCTGCACACATATCAACATCCTCACACATCTGCATTGCAGAGTCTAGTGTGGCCAACATGCCACTTGCAATTTACATGTCCATCATTGTGTATTACTACATTCATTACCCATCCCCTGTGCTACCTATGTATGTAGGCTGCTGTTGACATCATTACCACTAGTATGCCAACATGTGCAGATGATACACTATGGTACTTACCATGGGTGTAGACAACAGGACATGACAATCACACAAATACTGCATCAGGCATGCTGTGATATACCCACAATTAAATCAGCACACAGTACTGTTCACAACATGATACTATTACTACACATCTATGTGGTTACCCTGTGCATCAGCAACATGTTAACCTGTACCTGCACAGTTGTTACAGACTGCAGGAGGTGGCACAGTTTCATCATATGCACAGGGTGTGAACTTGGTATGCCTGGGTCAGCCACCCATACCACCAATTGACATGTATGTGTATGTGTGTTGGTGAGGGACAGCAGTAGAAGGTGGGGCAGTGTTGATGCAGTGTGTGCATGTCGGTAGCCCTAGGTGTTGTTATTTTGCATGTGTGTATGGATGCACACAGTTCCACCTCATGGCTGCCATATACTGGTGTTTGTGGACAGCCACAGACTGTACCTGCCAGGTCATACAGATCAGTGTCTCTGGCCACGGACATGGTACCTGTGCCTTGCAGGGGTGCTACGGACCGTATCCGGTACCAACCCAGACTGGGTACTGTCATCAGAAGCAGGTGTTCGTTGACTGGACACAGAGCCCTGTCGGCCCTGGCCAGAGCCACGTGCACGTGGTCTCCTGGGGCGGTCTGATGACAGCACAGACCCAGCATTGCTGGGGCTGCTGCTGGCACTACGGGGGCGGCCGCGGCCCTGTTGTCGTCCATGCCGACTGCCAGCTGCTGCTGTTGCTGGCATACGGCCACGTCGACGACGCAACCGCCCACCATCACCCTGGCTCATGGACATGTAGTTGTGGAGCCGGTGTAATATATCCCCACAACGTCTGTCTACGACGTCGGTGAAATCACGGATGGCGGCCGCAATGTCACGCATACCATCGGTCATGGCTGTGCGACATGCTGCCAACTCCCTCAGACCCTGTCTGGTGTACCGTTCCATACGTGACTGTGCCTGCATGACAGTCCGAAACATAGCTGAGGTTGTAAGTCCTCTGTGGGCACGTCTGCCAGGGGCAGTATGCCCATGGATGCTCCCACGAGAACCCCTGGACATCTGTCTGTGTGGTACCATCTCTGGGCCATGCCCATGGCTGCTGTGTGGGGAAGCATGTGCCGCAGATACCACATTACCCTGGTCAATGCCCACTGTATGCTGTCCATCACCTAGGGACAGTGGTGACAAGGGTGTATTGGCAGGATAACTGTGCGCATGGATGGTGTCGACAGCTGTGTACTGTCAATTGGCTGACCAATGGCGGACCCTGGCATACCGTCCTGTGCCACTACACCAATGTCATCAGTAGCAGTACCCACGGCACCTGACTCAGGTTCCCTGCTAGATAACACCAGAGCAGCAACAGAACCTGTGGGAAGGAAACAGGAAACACAGTTTACAATGTCTTCACACTACCAGCGATGCACACATGCACAGGTGCACACATGCACACATGCACACATGCACACATGCACACATGCACAGGTGCACACATGCACACATGCACACATGCACAGGTGCACACATGCACACATGCACACATGCACAGGTGCACACATGCACACATGCACACATGCACATGCACACATGCACACATGCACACATGCACAGGTGCACACATGCACACATGCACACATGCACACATGCACAGGTGCACACATGCACACATGCACACATGCACAGATGCACACATGCACACATGCACACATGCACACATGCACAGGTGCACACATGCACACATGCACACATGCACACATGCACACTTGCACACTTGCACACTTGCACACATGCACACGTGCACACAGTTTCACACAATTGAACAGTACTCAGTATGTGGGATATTGACACACAGACACAGACACACCTACATGCATACAAGGGGCACCACTAAGTGTGCCAAAAGGTACTATTACTACCAACATCTTTACAGGTAAAGTAAATAGACACTCACCAGCATGGATAGGCTGCAATGCAGTGATACCGGAGGGTCCTGCAGACAGGAGGAAACTAATGTTAGTGGGCACAACTGTGCCAATATTACTGAGTATGATACAGGTCAGGAGTACCACAGTCGCCTTTCAAAGGTCTGCAGCTAATATTGCGGATATCACACTTGCACATTATATACTATGGTTGCAGCTACAAACAAAGGACACACCACACACATGCATTAACTACCAGTGTACACAACAGTCAACTACACATGTGACATATTACCTGCACGTTCAGTGTCCTGCTGCTGTGCGGCTCCAGCCTCCATCATGACGCATGTCTGCTGCTGTTGTTGTTGCAGGTGGACTGGAGCCACTACACTCAGGAGCAGTCCCTCCAGTCTGGTGAGTGGGGGATGTGTAGCCACCCCACCACCTGTGGCAACTTGTTGCCTGTGGATATCTGACGCACGCTGACGGACATGTCTAATCAAATCACTGCAGTGATGTCGTACCTGCTCATATGTCCTATTATGCATGCCTATATCATTTACCCGACGGACAAGGTCCTGCCACAGTGCAGCCCTCACCTGCTGATTCTGGCTGGTGCGGGAAAAGAGTGTTGCATAGTCCCGCACCAGGCTCTGGTGTATCTCCTCATCCTCAGCCACGGAGTAGGTTGCATGTCTTGGGTGGGCCATGTACCTGGGAAAAAAGATAACATGGTATCAGCAATCTATGTTGGCAGACCTTGGCACACATACTACACATGCTACTTGACTGTCATGATACCACATATCACACATATGTAGCAGCTGTCTGTCTATTGGTGGATACACATGTAGATGGCCAGGTATCAGTGCTCGGCCAGCAACTGTTGTACAGTACCTGCCAGGCTACGTACGACATACTACTGGACACCAGCAGTCAGAACACCAATTCAGGTGAGGTGCACCTCCTCACTCTGTGGGTTTGTGTCTAGGTACTGTATGGCGTACATCGGCGACTACTGTGGACTGACCACACCCTGCTTGCCCTGGATATACATATCCCACCTCCACCACCAGCACAGATGGCTACAGTGCACAACATTACAGATACAGATGTTACACTTTGTAACACTGATATGGTATCCTTACAGCCCACTGGGCCAGTGTCAGAGACAACACACAATGCTGACCCCTACACAATTGCTTTCTACAGACATCTCCAAGACCGCATGGCTCATGCATTCCCATATATGTCCAGGACACTGTCCACAAAGGGACAGCATCCTGTCCGGCGAACCCCAGCCATATACTGATTGTATTACACTTGATGTAAGCTACTACAAGACAGAGCATCAGTCTCTGAAGGGAGGGTATGTCTGAGCAGCACTGGTAAGGATCTATTTCCCATCACACTGACTACATGGGCAATGTTGAGTGGGACGTCAAGCGTGATACTGCAGATGACCAGGAGGCCTACCTGACCTATTTAGCGACCTGGTCAGGAACCATCCTCTATGCCCATGGGTAGTACACTACACATATTTCACCTACACCACAGCTAGACGACATTGTGGCGGACAGGGTCAGTGCAGGTGTCACCCGGAACCCCCCCTGTATTAAGGCATGGTTATCCCTGCTGACCCTAACCTCAAGGTCATCACAGTTATCCAGGTGAGAGACACCCACAGGTCAGCAGAATACACGACATGGACGGGACCTGCTGGTATCCCCAGTTGCATGCTACATACCCTCTGACAGGCGCTAAACACACATATAGAGGTGCTATGTTACACTACCTTGACTACAGGGTATGTACCTGTACACTGGCGCACAGCACCAGTGGTTCCACTCCATGCAGGAGGCACCTCACCATACCAATACAATACAACACAATACATGACATTGTAATACAATACTATACAATATGCTAATGCCCCGTGTCTACAGCAGCGTACTGTTCTGCTAACCTGACAATTGTGACACATGTGGTGTGATGGTACCTGCTGCCGTCACACAGTTACACAGGGTGACACATATGGCATATTACCTATCTGAGTGACATGCAGCAGGGGTATGTGTGACATGTACACATGGGGAGTCTCGCATCGTAACACTGTGTGGTTTGTTGCAGGGTGTGTCCTGTCTGTGAGTCTGAACCCGTACCTACACATGTGCACTAAATTGCAGTGGCACAGACAACACACAGCAGACAGGTAGGTTGTGGATGGTGGGCGGTGGTACAATGCCTGTTGGACATCTGTCATGGGTGTGACCTCCATATGTGCATCTGGGGGTGGTAACCTGTACGTGGGTGGCATATGTGTACTCTGTGGTGTTGACAGTCACTGTGCAATGGTACTGTGTTTGGGTGCATTGTCACCGTGTTGTACATGTCACTGTGTCCTTCTACATATCTGTTGCTGTCGTGTGAGTTCCATACCATGGCATACATTACGTGCTGTGGGGGGTACACCGACCTACATGTCCATGCCTGACTGACCATGTGTGCGGACACATACCATGTGCAGCTATTCCAGGGATAGTGTGCCACTGTGACTATCATTGGGGCCACTATTGTACACATGTCTGACCCTGACCACCCCTGACACATGCAGTGGTGGGCGGACACTCATTTATATGGTGGTTACCTGTGTAGGTGATCTGGACTGTGGTATGATACTCCGGATGTGACACTGGTGTTCACTCCGTGCCTTTGTCACCAGGCACCAGTTGCAATACATCTGTACACATGTGCCTCACTCCAGCTCTGTATACATCTCTCTCACTCTCTCTCTCTATACATATATATATGTATTAAGATATGTCTATATGTCTATTTCTATATATATGTACATATGTGTGTATACATTTGCACATATATATATATTGATGTACATATTCTGCTGTAGATGTGGGGGGGGGCGCAGAGGGGGTGGGCGACGGGGCGCAGGCTGTGTTGCAGGTCAGCATATACAATCATACCTGTAGGTGGTCAGATCAGTCTGTCTATGTATATGTATCTACATATATCTATCTCTGCATGTGTGCATTACATAGATATGTCGCTACAATATTCTATCAGCATCTGTCTATGTAGTCCTACATCTCTCTCTCTCTATGTATGTATACATATATGCATATCATATGTATATATATACATATAAGATATATACACATACATATGTTGACATAACTACATAGCCATATGTTGGACAGGTATGTCAGCATATATGTCTACCTTACTGTATACACACACTAACATACTGCTAAACATACATAGCTGTGTAATCTAATTAGTACATGGCAGTACAACCTACAATCAAACGACATATATATGTGCACATAGATGCTCACACATACAACTGTATGTACAGCCTTCACTGATAGGTGCTGTATATCCCCTGCCCATTACACATCTTCATATACATATGGATACAGCCCAATAACACATATGGAGGGTTCACAGTATGTACACCTTGATAGTATTACTTTACAGTACCTGTGTTTGTCACAGCTGTGTCTGCGAATGTCTGGCTCTCTGTCCTGCTGCTCCAATTCACAGTTGCAGCTTCCAGGTAGCTGTTGCTGGGGATTGCTGTCTGTCTGCTTAGTTGCAGTCTAGTTCTGGGTGTGGTTCTCTCTCTCTCTCTCTCTCTGTCTCTCTGTCTCTCTGTCTCTCTCCAGGTGCAATGTAATTATTGCATGCGTGGACATGGAATACAGCATACTTTTGTAGGTATCTGCATATGCCCATGTGATGGCCTCTGCACCAATTGTTAGCCAGCATTTGCTAATTGCATGCAGCCTGTTGTGTACTGATTGCAGTTCTCACTGTGATTTCAGAACTGTGCTATAAAAGGGTGTGTGAAATAGGCGTAGCCCTTTCAGATGTTAATGGCAGGGACCATGCTGTTATGCTGTGGACAACATTCTGTGAGTGTAAAGGTTGGTATCTCTAATTTTACTCGGTGGGTTGTGGGTTAACATTCCTCCATTCATTTCTCCAGTTTCCTGTACTGACTGTGTATGTACACTAACAACTATTACTATTGTTGATGTGTGTGTGTGTGTGTGCTTTCCTTTCACCTTTGCTTGCACTCTGTTGCTACGTCTTCAATAGTTGCCCTTTACTGTCAGTACTGGTGTGCCTGCTAGGTGTCTTGACTGTTGTGTGCTGCTGTAGCTTTCCTATTTCCCATGTACATTCACACCCTGGAATGCTTGCTATATCTGCTAGGGTGTTACAGCATGCAGTGTGGTCTGGCCATGGTGTGGGCCTTGACATCTATTAGCATATGTGGGTATGCTGCTGAGCAGGCCCCAGAGGCTTTCAGGTTCACCAGTTATGTGCCTCATGGAATGGTACATATCAGTGGGGTGCACCCATTAATATGTCTGGTATGCTGCAGTTGTGACTGTGGGTTAGCATGAGTATAGGTATTACTACACTTTTTCTGCCATGCGAGTGGTGAATACTTTCCAGACTCCATAGTTACCATTGCATGTGTTACACCTTTCTGCCTACTGTTTGTACATTTCACATGGGGTCTGTGGGGCATCCCTGTAAGACATTCACTGTTGCTATGTCTAGGTTCTTAACTATTCAAATATGGTGGTGTTGAACCCGTCATGTGTACAGATATTTGCAGGCTGTCCACATGTCTGCCTCATAATTTGGTCATTATCTCATGCACACCTTTATCTGGCAGGTCGGTCTGGGCTCAAGTCAGAATATGGTGACAAACATTCAAGTTCCAGACTACATACCCTTCCAAACATCCCACAAGGTGTAGACCCTGTTACTTTCTGAACTGTCTGCATTTGTTGTAACTTCATTTGTAATGTGTCCCTGGTTTTGGGCCTTTGCTCCACATATTTTATTACTTGGTCCGGATGTGTTCCTGTAAGAGGTTGTGGGGTATGGGCAGTGCTTATCCTGCTGTGAGTATGTGTGTGTCTTGCAAGGTGCTATGGTGACATTATTACCTACTAGCTTCCAACTAGCATGGCTGTTTCTGTTCACACACTACTATTATGGAAATCCACCAGTTTTGTTTGTGATTCTACATGTCATGCTTTGTGTACTACACATCTATATTCCCTTTACATTCATTCCTACTGTTAAATGATATATTTACTTTAGCACAGTGTTTCTATGTAAGAGTCATGGCTTAGTGGTAAGACATGCAGACTATAGTTGCCAAGGTCCTGGGTTCGGGACTCACAGTGGGATTTTATTTTTCTTTTGAACTGAGTACAGGACCTGTCAATCAAAGTGCCTAAGGCACTTTTAAGCAGTTGTAACCGGGTTAGCGCTGGTTTGCGCGGAGCTCACGCATGCGCACTGGCGGTTAGCTCCGCGCACACCCGCTTACAACCGCTTAAACGTGCTTACTCTTGCACACCAGCTATTTTCTTTGAAAGAAAAGAAAACGGGGAGACAGGAAAGTGGTAAAAGGGGTCACAAAGAGGGTAAGACAGTAGGTAAACAAGCTTGGGATGTGCAGGAGGGATGTAGGTAAGGCCCATAGCTGCCCATTTCTTCAGCAGCAACAGCTGTGCATATGTATGTAATTTGGTGTGACATTTGAAACCTTCCACCCTGAGAGAGGTGTCAGGACAACAATAATACCTGTTGTACAGCCAATTGGAATTGATGGGTTCCATGTCCAGTAGACATGTGTGCGGAATGGGCAGCTATGTATGGGCGTAATTTTTTGTGGGTACAGAGTGCCCTTTTTTTCAGGTGAGAGTGGTATGTCAGGTGAAGGTAGTCGGTACAGCTGGGGAGGTAGGTTGGGTAGGTTAACAGACAAGACAAACAAGACGCATACAGGGGCGGTGTATGACACGTGTGGGGGGGGGGTTACACAATTGACGGGGACGGAGGTTGGGATGTCCAGAGCCCATGAGCCCACAGATGGCAACAGTGGAACTGATATCCCCACCCATAGGCAGTTGCCACTGTTCCTTCACTGCCCAGGACGGGCTGTGCTGGGGCTGTGTAGGAGGGGCAACGGGCAAGCCCGTTAGTTGCGCCACCCGTGCCTCGAGCTGGCGTAGGGGCTCGAGGACAGAGTCCCGAATCTCCCTACGCACCACAGTCCGGACGCTATGGAGGGTGAGTGGTGGATCTCCTCCGGCCACACTTGCAGAGGGGGGGCGAGCCCCATCCCCTGCAGCGCTTCCACCCGCAGGTGGCACAGGGCCACCGGAGGAGGGTCCGGACTCGGCACTAGTGCCAGGTGCACTCGCCAGCTGAGGTGGGAGAGGTGGGTCCGCCGGAACCCGCCTTCCCTGTCGTTCTATGTTTTGCATTATGTCATAACAGTTTGGGTTAGTGACATATAAATACCATTCACAGTTAGTTTTAACAGCATGCATTAGTATTCCCATTAACCACACACCCAGTTATTCACACCATTGAACAGCGTGCATAGCACATGCATAATTTCAACAGTAATGCACAGTCCAACAACATGCAGGGTTGATTGATGGCAACAGGCCATCAGGTGTGGATGTATGAACAGGGCGGATGCATCAACAGACATGCAAATATATATGACCCAACAGGACAGATGTCCAGGGGTGGTAATTGTGATTGCACATACCATTTTCCCGTGGAATGGGTTATAGATGGTTAGAGGGTGGGGTAAATCAGACATATTATTAACACCTTCGAATACAACCACATATGCTGTACATTTATAATAGCTACAGTTATATACACACTACTGTTCTGACTACAGTGTCCTATATGTTAACTACTTAACCTTGCAGATGGGACTGTTACTGCAACATAAGTCTACATTTTATTGCTGTTCATACACAAGTCATATCGAAATTTGTGCAGATACATCTCCTGTTAACTGTTCTTTCTATAACTGTAGACAGGTGTGGATGTTTGGGATATCAGACAGTCATCCTATCTGCATATTTCAGACTGGGAGCAGCATATCCAGATTTTGGTGTACACATTCCACATGCAGCAACACTTTGAACAGATGTTTCTGTTTGGTTTTGGGTCTCACATGCATTTAATTATGTCCTGACTGCAGTATACTTTATTCAGGGTTATTACTACTGTAGTGCTGTATTCCTGACACTTTCTCACACTCTCTCACTTGCTTTCATGTTACTATTCAGACTGGTACTTCTAGGCTTTATTGACATGTTTTAACAGAAATTATTACAGTTCTTTCCAGCACTCTCACTTCTGTCATGTTTCAGTATTTCCACAAGTATATATCTCACACAGGTGGATTCATCCTCTTCTGCAGCTATACTTTACCTGCTGCTGCAGTTTGTGTACTATTTTCTTACAGGCAGGGCAGTTTTATTTAAAAATATGTGTTGGACAGTCTCATGATTAGTTTCAACTTACAGGTTGGGAACTGTTGTAATCAGGCAATACTTGCATACACTTTCACACTCTGTGAGTTGCAGATTTAATTCCTTCCTGGCTACACTGCACTCTTATGCTAACTGTCATACATTTATATATCTTTACAGTTACTAGTAGTGGATTACTGACCTGCCTGGTGGCAACCGCACCAGCCTATCAGCATAGGCTCTGCGGTTCGCAGAACGGACACCTGCAGCTGTAATATAAATGAAGTAATATTGGAATACACATCTCCATGATTTCAGGTAGTTTAACTTTCTACAAACATAATTAATTTATACTTACTCAGTGGTGGGGCGTTGGGTGATTGCCGGGCCTCCGGGATCCAACGGTTCAGTTGGTCCTGCTTACGTCTCTTCAGGTCCGCATGGTGGTGACGGACCTGCTCACCTGTCCTAGGAATTCCTGTGGCACTGGTGAGTTCATGAGCCAACTGGTCCCACGCCTCAGCCTTATGCTCCCCAAAGGACCTGGCCCTGCATGAGTTGGGCCTCATGGTTATGGACTAGGAGCCAGGCCATGTACCTGGACTCCTCAACACCCCACCTCTGCGCCCGGAAGCGACTACCCTCACCTACACCTGACATTCTAACTGCAGGTCTGTTCTACAATCGTTTATGCTGTGTATTCCCGCCTATGGGGCTTATATAGTCCGTTTTCCGCACATATCTGTGATTGACCAGTTTGGAATTGTATCAACTTCAGTAAACCTGCATTGTCATGCTGTAGTTTGTATTCATTCCTATATATGAGCTGATATTGCATTTCTATGAACTGCTGTCATGGCTTAGTGGTTCTGTACCTTGACTATGGTGTATAGTATCCTGGGTTCGAACCTAGCCACTGCTTTTATTTTTCATGACTGTCTAGACATGTTGAGGGGTGTGTCCGTGTAAAGGCATTTTGGATACGGCTTGCTCACCATTGCCCGTCGGTTAGCTTGTTTGCGTGCGCAGCTCCGCAAACGGGTACGCGGTTTAACACTTATTTGGCTATTGGCAAGCATGTGCGCTTAGCAATTAGGGGCACATATAATCAGCATGGTAAACCACTGCTCGGCTACAGGCACTCATTTTGCACCAGTTAAACCTATGCTTATCTACGGGCACATAATCTCACTCTGTTGAACTGTAGCTCAGCTATGGGCATATAAGGCAGTTTATATTCATTTCTTAGCTCACATTTATTCAATATAAATAGGCTATTACATTGCATTTTACATATATTCTGGTTTTATGTGTACATATATGTGTCAGAGACTTGTTTCATGCTTATTTTGAGAAAAAAAAAATTGTGTTGTGGGGGCTCGAACCATGGATGCCTGCTCTGCAGCCGGCATCTCTACCGCTTCGCTATTGCTTTCTGGCTTATTTTGCATATGTAGTTCTTATCTGCTTTCCCACTGACTGCTAACTGTAGCTGCGTTACGGGCACGCCAGCACAGCGCACTCACAGTTAAACATCTTTACAATTTAAAAAATATTAAATGTACATTGATATTTCTTTTATGTTTAATAGTCTGTAGGGGCATGTGTTGTGTTGTGTTTATTCACATTTCCGTGGACTCTGTTGTGGGTGTGTACTTTGGGCACTTTTAGACTTCTGGGGGCGTGTCCGCTTGCAGGGCTCAGCCTACGGACATGCCCCCTACTGTCTTACACGGCCATGTTCGACTTGGGTGTGATTCAGCATGCTCTCATGAATATGCAGAGCATGCTGACATCACTCAGTTTAACTGCAGCCTCCGTGTAAGAGTTATAACTCTTACACGGAGGCTTCGTGAATCCTGGGGAATGTATAAAGTTTGCTGCAAATTTTAGCTATGACCAAATCTTTACAGTTTTTGCCTTTGCAGAGTTTGCATACACTGCTATACCTCTTAACCTGTTAGAGCAAGAAATGTGGGCAAAGGCACAAATAATGAGGGCCAAATGCCTAAAAATAGGGACACTTTTAAAATATTGCTCTTACAAACTTTGAAAGTGGATAGAATAACAGGTTATACATTAGCATGAATTTTCTGAAGGATGTGAAGTCTGAAAATCAAATGCATGCCATTATTTTCTGACTTCAGTCCTCAATGATTTGCCATTGATTTACCAGAAAACCACAATTTTATGAGAAACAAACCAAAAATATGAGTCAAAAGCTGGACATTCTGTGAAAATCTGTACAGCTGAGAGGTATGCACTGCTAAACAAAATTGTAGAGTATTATTTTTAAAAGTTATTTGCAAGCCCTGTTGACATTTCATAGCATTAGTGGTTCTGAAAGCCTTTTGCATGCACAGTTTCCTGCACTCCCCTTCCTGTTGATATTTAATCTTTGAACTACCAATCTACTGTTTTGGCCAACACAAGTTATTGTCTTCATACATTGTGTGACAGTCCCTACTCCAGGCCAGAAACAATGAACCTCAATCGTCACCACAGCATCAGAACTTAAATTCATAAGTGACATTCAGAACTTCACAGTTTTATCAGAAATCACTAAGGGATATGGATTACCAGATGTGAAATGTATATTTACTGAAACACCATATGAACTAACAAGAATAATTTGTGGGTGTTATGTAAACTGAGAACTTATTCCATAATTTGAGGGCTGTGTGTTTTACGAATGTGTATGTCTTTGTGGTTATTATTCAAAGTATGTCATGCAACTGATGTTTCCATGCCAGAAGGACTTCAAGGGCTCATGTATATTTCAACCCCAAAGAGGATTATAAATCCTTTACTCATCATAAAATTTAATAAGGTGGTAGATTGCTATGGTATTCATCATATGGTAGTCATTGTCCCTGACTGAAAATATACTTTCTATGAGTTTTCTTGGAATGTTTCTAAGAAATGTACCTCACGTAGTGTGCATGAATAAAATATAATGGTTTCTTCTGGGAGTAGCTGCTTTGCTCTTTTATACGCTATGTAGAGCAGTTCAGCAACTGCATCCCTGTTGCTGAAAGTTTTTCAATAGCAGTTTAAATAGTCCGAGTCCTTATTCCTAAAAGGTTTGGCATTTGTTTTAAAACCTGACCTACACTGAAGTGGAAGGCCAAAGTTCAAACTCACCAACCGCAGATGTTGGTTAAGATACACTGCATTTAGTAGGTGCTTGCTGCCAAAAGGCATGACACTGTATTTCATGAGATTAGATGCTAGACGATTGTTTTCTAGCCTTCACACTGATCTGCTTTGAGTAACTATATAAGTTACATATATCAAAACCAGTAAACAGAGTGCTACTTTTTCAGCTGTCAGTATGTCAGAAGTGAACAAATTTAATGTAATAAACAATTTACACTGCCTACTGCATTTTTATTTTGCTGTATACAAGTCTGTTAAAGTAGTTTTTAATTCTTCATTTTTCCACATATCACATCTTAAAAAAATGTATTGCATCCTTGTCCACTGACAAGCCAGCCTTGTTGAGCATTACTAGTGGGAAAAAGTACAATTCTGATTCACGTTTCTTTCATTTCTGCTTCAGGTTATCTGCACTACAACTGTAAATGTCAATGGACTGGAAATGGAAACTTGTCAGAAAAATGCATTCTCTGTATTCATTGATTTTAAGTATATCTCTCCATAAGTTGTGGTGCTGAAAAGCCAGAGAAAATACAGTATGCAACATCCTTCATAGTACAAAAGAGGAAGAAATGAAAATACATAATGCTTTTACCTTAATGTTATGCGTCTATAAATCCATACATAAGGCTTTTGGTTTCATGAGATCTGAAGATGTTCAGTACTTGGTCAGTGGTTATATAACTGACTCACAGAGTGTAAAACTGTTAAGTTTGAAGATTTGCATGATTTACTAATATGAGATAGAACTGTGCATGAAATCCAGAATGATCAGTAAGTGGCAACTTGTTCGGAAAAAACAACCTGACACTTGCTAAAGTGCTAAATGTATGTAGAGTGATTGGTAATGGAGACGTATTTGGCTGCCTGCCTACTGAAATAAAAAAAAAAAAGGTTGAAAGCTCAGAAGAAGAGTTAAACGTGAACAATCGCTCTTCTCCTTTAAACTTCTTTTTTGCAGAAAGCACGACTCTCACACCACCTGAAACTATGGATTCCAAATCCAAGATCACCATATGAAAAGGGAATATTCTGAGAAATGGCCATTTCACACCTAATTTATGTAAGTCCACTTTTGCGGCTACTCAGTCTCCATGTTTTGGGAATCTCTTTAGTGGGTCCTGATATTTCAAATGGTTATGAAAATATTCAAAACATCCAAACATACTGGCTCATATTCCCAAGATTCAGAAATACAACACACTGCACAACCCTGTTTCTTCCAGGAGTGCTGAGCACATTAGGTGAGAGCAGTTCAAAGTCCTCTGCAGTGTTACAGAGGTAAACAGGCTCTGGCATGAAGTATTACAGGGATTTCAGTAGAGAAAACCATATACAAATGCAACAGTCTTAGACTAACATGTATTTATTTATTTATTTTCAGTTTGATTACCGGGGAAGTCCACTGGGCCTAAAAGTGCCCGTTTTCAGCGGAGGCCCAGGGAGAAAACCCCGTAAGCAATACAAATACAATGAAGGTTACATTACGTTAAAGTAAAATACAAGAATAGAATTCATACATTCAGAAATGCAGATGCATAAGATGTAAATCAAACAACACAGCTAATAGATAATAGAGAACACCCATTATTGGAATATCAATTCAAAACAATATGATACAAATATCTGTAAGAATAGGAACATTTTTTTTTTTTTTTACATTGGTGGTATTGATATATACAGTATTTACAGTTTGTAGTGTTAAGGAAGAAATTCATTAGTCAGAGAAAGACTGCTGAGTCTATTTTAGGAGAGTAGAAGTAAATGCAAGCATTTCCATGGGGATTTGTGCTGGGATCTAAATAATGCGGTAAAGTGATTCAAAGAAATGCTCTACTAAGCTATTTTGACAGTGCAAAAATAAAAATGCACAGCATGTTTTGGCTGTCTATACCCATTGATGTGTATATTGGTGGTCAGAGGGGGGCTACCACCTCAGCAGGTAAGCACTGTGAAGCCATGTGTGTGTGTGTGTGTGTGTGTGTGTGTGTGTGTGTGTGTGTGTGTGTGTGTGTGTATGCTTGGAGCTGCCTGTGTGTGCGCATATAAGTGTGCGTGTGCACATACATGTGTGTGTTTGTGTCTGAGCACGTCAGTGTTTTTCAAGTCGTTCCTAACAGCATAGAGAGGATTGGTAGGGTGGACACTAGCACAGCTACTTCTAATAGCCCTGTGTTCAGTTCAGACACATGCTAATGAGTGACTAATAATCTTTTTCCTCCAGCTGGCATCTGAATGCCTCTCAATCATTATTTGTCACTTCTGTGCTACTACAGCTTACCTGCAAAGTCCTAGTAATGCGATAGTGGAAATTTATCTGCAGTCCTAATAATGTCATAGTGATAATTTGTCTGCAGCCTTAATAACACTACAGTGCTAATTTTTATGCAGCCCTAACAACATTATAGTGATAATTTTTCAGTAACCCTAATAATGTTATAGTGATAATTGTTCTGCAGCCCTAATAACAGTCTAGTGATAACATGTCTGAATCCACTCATTGAGTCAAAACTTTGACTGTAAGGAGCAATTACAAAATCAACTGTTGCTACAGCAACTTAGCATCACCCACAAAATCTTCTATCACCCCATGAATACTAGCATACTCTGCACTCTAATTAGCCCTTATAAAAACCTCTCTTCCTTGCGTTCAGCCACGAAGCTCCTAGCGGCCTCCCATAAATCCCACAACAAAGCTGCGGACTGTTTGTTCTCCAATTCTATTGGTCCTAATAGGAACAAGCTTCCAAGGGAGCTTGCAGCACTGGCCTCCACACCCATTTTCAAGAAGCATCTAAAAACCTTCCTTAATTCCCAATGGCTCTGCCCTTGTACTAACCCTGACTGACACTTTTATTGCCTCCTGTCTCACACCTGTTCTTTTGAGTATAACTCCTACTATTTCTGCTGTTCTACAGTGACAAAAAAAAAAAATCCTTAAATAATTAGTGTTAGTCCCCCTTATGTAATTGACTTAAATTCTGTCTTGTGTATATCAATGCTACATATGTTTCTTTCTCATTTTAGCAATACTCTTGTTTAGCAATTTTTCCCTGATGTATTTTTGTTGGCTGTTCTACTAGCATTATTTTTTACTACTTTTTTTTACTAATTTTACGATTCTGTTAGTGGAGCTTTTCTCCCCGGGCCTCTACTGAAAATGGATATGCATCCAACTAGACTAGCCCATTCAACAAATGTAAAATAAAATAAAATAAATAAAATTAAAATATGCATCTATCACCTTACTGCAGTAATTTTTATATTTTGAAGTTAAAGAAAATGGTCTTGTTATCTCATTTATTTATTTACCTAGTTAGTTTTTTTTTTTTTAATTTTGATTACTGGAAGAGTCTGAGTGGGATAATACCCAATTTTTCACTGGACCCCAAGGGAGAAAAGCTCCTCATTGACATAATATGGTTGCAGATAAACTACATACCCCTCAGCTGTACAGATTTTGCAGAATGTTCAGATTTTTGCTTCCTATTTTTGGTCTGTTTGTCATAAAATTGTGGTTTTCTAGCAAATCACTGACAAATTACTGAGGGCTGAAGTCAGAAAATAATGACACTCATTTGAGTTTCAGACTTCATACCCTTCAGAAAATTAATGCTAATGCAAAACCTGTTGCTCTATCTACTTTCTATGTTTGTAAGAGCAATATTTAAAGTGTCCCTACTGTTTGGCCTTTGTCCCCCCCATTATTTTTGGCTTTGTCCAGATTTCTTGCTCCAAGAGGTTGAGAGGTATGGTTAAAGTTAGTACAAAACCTAACATGGAAGAACAACATATTAACTAAGTAAAAAAGCCATAGTTTCAGTTCATACAGTGTGGTTATACATACAGAGTCCAAATATTTGACAGAGATAAGCTGAAAAAAGAACATTGTCAATAGTTAAATAATTCGCAAGTTGAGTTCATAAAGATGCCATTAAACATACTGTTTGCATACTTTGGAACAAAGATGACTAAATAGCATAGCCCACACACAAATATGTTTGTCCTTTATATGACAAATTGATTAACTTCTGTTCAGACAGAACAAACTAGTAGAAGTAAGGTGTTAGGGGGACTAGTTCAGCCCAGGGTAGAGATAAGTCTTAATTAGGTAGTCTTTTAGTATATGAAGTTTGAGAGGTTAGAGATGGATCTAATTTGCAGAGGGACAGAATTCTATTTCTTAGCTATAGATTGTGAGTATAGAATTTTGGCCAGAGGATTTGTGGGATTTAAATATGCTGAGAAGATGTTGTTCATTAGATCCAAGTAGTGCCTTTGGTGATAGGAAAGCAGAACAGGAGCAAAGCAGGGCAGTCATCGGCTTTGTGGATAACGTTGTACGTGAAGATAAGCTGAATATAAGTGGTGAGGCAGTTAGAAAGAATTCATAGTCTTCAGAACTGTTCGCTGGTGGCGGTGGTATTATTTGTTGGTGTCAAATTTTGCATCTTTATTATATCATACCTCCAGCTTATTTTTTAACATGTGCTTGAAAGTTGGTTAAGATGGGTGTACCATATAAGAGAGAGATGAGAGAAAGTAGGTAGTGACAAGTGTAGTTTTGAAGCTGTTGCTAGCTGTTACTAAGGAAGTTTTTATGTCTGTGGAGCATTCCTAATTTTTTGGTGAGTCTTTATGTTACTTAGTGGGAAGCCACTTAAATTTCAATTTTATTTAGTGAAGAGATTTTCAAATTCACTTGATCAGGTACATGTGATTTGGGGAAAACAAACAATAACTTTGTTTTTTAGGGCTGAGTAGTAGTTGGGCATTATGGAGCCATTTCTCAACTGAGAAAAAAACTTCTTGCATAATATGGAGGATGTGAGGCAGTTTATGACTAACATAAAAGCACAGAATATTCTGCATACTGTGAAAAAGAGGTTTGGCCTACAAAGGCATAGAGGTCAGTGATACATATATTAAAGAGGAGGGAACAAAGAACCGAGCTTTGGGGTACACCAGTAGAGTCTTGCATGTATGGAAAGAGAGTATTCTGCTATTTTACAGACTGGAACCTGTCAGTTACTGAACCACAATGATGAAAAAGGGGATAGTCCAAGCTTATATATTTTGTACATGTGGTCAGGGTGAGAAACTGTAGTAAAGGCTTTAAACTGGTTGAGGAATGGGGAAGAAACAAATTTGCCTGAGTTCCTTTGTTTATTTATGGTGTCAGTGAAAGATAGTAGGGTAGTACTTGTACTATGTGTTGGGTGAATGTTAAGAGCTGTTCTTGTAAGATGTAGTGGTAGTTATTTATGAATACATTGTTCAAGAATTTTTGAGAGTGGTGAGAATATTGTAATAGGCCAGAACTTAGATAAGTCAGAAGAGATGCTTCCTTTATGAAGAGGGATAATACAGAAAGGTACATAGTTTTCAGCTACTGATCTATTGATAAAGACAGAAAGTGGGTATGGTATGACATCAGCATCCATCTGTAGGTATTCCGTTGGGATGATGTCATCTGCAGTGTAGCATGGTTAGAGTTTAAGAATTTTTTTATCACTGGGGCAGAGTCAGGATCTATGTAGAGGTTGTTAGCAATGAATATAGAGAGTGAATTAGAGTCATGTGCTGATGGTGGTTAGTAAAGGAAGTGTTACTGTTTGTGTGGCATTAGTTAATGTTTGTTTTGGTTTAACACACTGATCACAGAAATAGTTTGTCTGGGGTGAATAGTTATTAGTTAGCGAGCCAATGTTTTCTATGAAGTAGGTATTGAATAAGGTAGCAATTTCTAGTGAAGAACTATTATGAGAAAGGCTGACTTCCTTATCTGAACCCGGATGAAACCGGATGAAGTAGAATCTGATATTAAAATTTCTTCTGAAGCTGTATTGGTTATGTGTGCTCTGAGACATGTTTCTGCTGCACTGAGTGAAAGAGCTAAGTAGGGCTTAAAGCACCTGTAATTGGTGAGAGTCATTGTTAAACTGAATAAACAGAATGGGGAAATATTACAATTGTCATAAATATGTATAAATCATCAAATCATAAAGAAATGGATCAAAAGAGAGTATTATTAATATATATATATATATATATAACAAAAGGCCTCTTAGATCATCAAGCAAACTACTACTAGAAGTCACCAACAGCTACAATAGCTTTGGAGATGCACTATATAGTAGTTCGGTGGCTAAAAAATGGAACTCTGTCCCTACTAGCATTCAAAACGCATCATCCAAAGCCTCCTTTAGACACCTCATCAGGCAACATCTCAAGCAAAGTTGGCAGTGCCATGATTGCTCCCCAGGCTAGTGAAAGCGGATAACATATACATACTAAATCTAGAGCAATTGATAATAGTTTTTCAATCTTACTCACAAACACTGGCTAATCTACAATGTATGTACTGTACCTGTGTACTATGTATGTATTCTACCTACATTCCAAAGTTCAGCCGTACACCACAAATCTATTACTTACCTTTATTTTTAAAATTAATATTTTTTTGATTGTTCTCTCCACTGTAACTGTTTGTGCCGCATACCACTGTAAAAACATGTCTCTTGTAATTTGTGTGTATACTGATTATGTGTAAATAACTAAATGTGTCTGTAATTTTTCTTTGTGGAGCTTTTCTCCCCGGGCCTCTGCTGAAAAAGGGCCTTTTCAGCTCAGTCAGACACCCCCGGTTAACAAATGTAAAATAAAATAAATAAATAAATAAATAAATAAATATCTAAGGGTAACTTCCACTCTGTACTTGATACTATGTCATTTGGCACATCAGGCCTCTTGTGTATCAGACCAGTTGTTTAAGGTTTTAAGTACTAAATGGTTCCCTCTACAGTTTTTACAGCATCACCCATATAAACACTGGTAAGAACTGTAACCAGTACTTGAGCACCTGTGGTATCCCACTGTGACTATTTTTCCATTTCACCTTGGTGGAATATATGCATGATTCTACAATAGATTGTCAAATGATCACTTTGTCAACCCGTAAAAATTCACACCCATTACATTAATTCTCTTTCCATTTAACAAGCACATGCTTTAACGTGGACCCTGAAGACAGGACAAATCCTGCCCTCAATGAAGACCAAATTAACAATGCAATTGTACAAATCATTTTATTTATTTATTTAACATTTGTTAACTGGGAATGTCCAATTTGGAATGAAGACAATTTTCAGCAGAGGTCCAGGGAGAAAACACTCCAGATGCATGTCTTTATAATGTGGGAGGAAACTGGAGCACCCAGAGGAAACCGACACGAACACAGGGAGGGCATGCAGATTCCACACAGAAGGCACCCCAGTCAAGAATCAAACCAGAGAACCTCTTGCTGTGAGGCGACAACACTACCACTGGATCACTGCACCGTCAATCATTTTCTGGTCAACCAACTGCATGTTTGGTCATGCACACTGTAACCACACACACACACACACACACACACACACACACACACACACACACACACACAAACACACAAAATCTATATATATATATATATATATATATATATATATATATATATATATATAAAACAGCCATCTTTTTTAGATTTATACCCCTCTGAGATTGCTCAACAGTGAAAAATGGGAAAAACCTTAAACCCAATAGTCAACATTCTTGCCCCAAGTTAATGTTCAGCAACCCAGGAATTGGCAAAAAGGGCCTCACTGAGACAAATGCCTGGTGTCAAAGCCATAGCCTCAAGCTCAATGCCAAAAAGTGCATTATCATCCCTTTTGGTAAAAACTCTGTACCCATGAACTACCACATAGGCGGTAGTCTACTTAACACCGAAAGTGTGATAAGAGACCTTGGGATACAGGTGAACAGTAGTCTCTCCTTTGATAATCACATTGCCACAGTAGTCAGGAAATCCTTCTACGTGGCACACCTCATCACAAAAGGTTTCTCATTCAAGAAAAAAGAGGTCATTGTTCCCCTCTACTCATCACTCATTAGACCCATTATAGAGTACAACACCCCTTTTGGTATGTACCTCACAAGACATCTACAACAACTGGAAAGGCCACAGAAATACCTCACAAAGAGGATTACCGGCCTCAAACAGATGCCCTACACAGACCATCTCAAAAAACTCCAGCTTTACTCTGCCACATATTGCCTACTCAGGGGCGATCTCTGCCTAACATACAAAGCTATGTCAAACCCAGAGCTGTTGGACATGCTCCACATAAAGAAATCCCAGTCCCTCCAAGCTACACGTTCTAGAGACCTAAACCTTGTCACCATAATAAACAGAACATGCTGGAGGGATAGATTCCTGTCCCAGAGACTTCCCGTACTCTGGAACAAACTACCTATCTATATCAAACAAAGCTCCTCATTAGCACTCTTCAAAAAAAATCTTGATGATTGGATGGGAGATAGGAAATTCACCCCGGGGATCATTTCTGTGGCTCGGCTTGACAGGGGCACAGGAAAATAATTTTCTTGGGTGGCAAAAGCCAGGGTACCATTTGGCTAGGCTTATATAGGTCCTAGGGCCAATAGCCTAGTACCTACCTATGAACCTATAAACCTATAAACCAGCATATGCAAGAGGCTGAGGGTGGTGAGGATGTGAATGCTGCTGAGCAACCCACAGTGAGGAGACAGAGAAGAGTGTACAGACCCAGGGTAACCTACCAAGGGCTACATGAGCTGGAGATAGTGGAGCGCTATAGGGTGGACAGGGACCTCCTACAGCAAATTGTTGAGTTGTGCCGGCCATGCCTCACATGCAGAACTAACAGAGGGAAACCCATCCTAGTAGATACCAAGGTATGTGTACGCCTAAGAATACTAGCTACAGGTACCTTCCAAAGGCCAGCTGGGGATATGATGGGGATTTCTCAGGCATCAGCATCCAGGTTACTCCACCGGTTCCTGGATGCCATGTCAGCACATTTCAGTGAGCACATATATTTCCCCATCACCCGTGAGGCGTTGGCCAGTAATATGTGTCTCTTCCTCCAAATAGCAGAGTACCCTGAGGTAGTGGGTGCAATAGACTGCATGCACATATGCATCAAAGCACCACCTGGTGAGCAGGGTAGAGTCTACATCAACCACAAGGGCTTCCCCTCCATCAACTGCCAGGTCATGTACGATGCCCAGGGCATAATAATAAATGTGTGTGCTGGCTGCCCTGGAAGCTACCACGATTCCAACATCTGGCATCTGACACAGCTGTACCAGACATTTGCCAATGGGGACATCCCACACGGTCACCTAGAAGGGGATGCTGGATACGCACTGCACTGGAGCCATGGCTGATGACACCCATCAGAAATGCACACAGACCCAAACAAGAACTCCATAATGAGGTACACGCACAAACACAAATCATAATAGAGTGTGTCTTTGGGATGCTCAAGTCACGGTTCCGGTGCCTAGACACATCTGGTGGAGCCTTGCAGTACTCACCAACTACATGTACCCAAATTATCCTTGTATGTGACATGCTACACAATATGATACTGCAGAAACAGCTGCAGCAGGACAGCATTGGGCAGGACCACACAGCCCCCCACCATTGCCAAGGCCTGCACAGGCACAGAGTGACTCAGAGGAGGAACAAACTGAGCCTGCCCCAGTAGGCAGAAGGAGGCGTGCCCAGTATGTCCTGGCCTTGGCAAAGTGGCAATGCATAGCACATGCAATGACACAGTAGGGACCCAGGGAATGACACCCCTCTCTGACTCGCACATACAGTAAAAGGGATGCCAAACATGACACTACCTGTGCTCAACCATGTATAGGAAGTGTACTTTGTGCATCCGACATAGGCAGCCCTGCAGCACTACCCTCAATACTGGGACACCCACAAGGTAAGTGACTCACACCTGCCAGTTGGGGGGGGGGTCACATACCCAACAACAGTTACAGCCAGCAGGATAGGTGTAGACAAACACAAACAAATGCTGTACCATGGTCTCTGAATGAGCCCTATGTGTAAACCCCACCCTGAAGCCTACACAGACAGACTGCAGCAGGCCAGGCAGTTGGATGTAAGTTGTGAAGGCTAGGAAGTCAGAAACTAATATGCAGGTAATTAAAGCTAAGATCTGTAGTACACTGGTATGCCTCTAGCCAGCACAATAGGTAAGACTACAGACTGGAATGGAGTACCCGACATACCAGTACAGTCCTAGCAAATGTGTACAAGTGTCAGGTGTGCCCTCCATCCTACGTACACTTATAGTAACAGTCAGATTTGCCACCCACTCCTGTGTAGAAATGTAGAAACAGTCAGGTGCCCCCCCCCCCACTATGCAGAAATGTAGCAAGTCAATGCCAAATGACCGATGGATACACTGCAGACACAGCATGCTACCTGTTGGTGTATAACAGAAAGGTCAGCAATGCAGTACAAACTACTTGGGCTTGATCCACACATGCAATACAGATGGCTATACTGGGCATGCTTACACACTCAGAGGAATGAAGGCAATGTCAGTCAACAACATAATGAAAGGTCATACTGGGCATGTTCACACAAACACATGAAGGCCATGTCTGCAAACAACAGTGGACCAGTCATATATGGTAGTCGCAGTTTTTAGTGCAGACACGTCAGTATGCACCACTCCTGCTTTGCACACACAGTGGATAGGATTACAGACATATATGTAAGGACAACATACTATAATAAGCCAAAGGTAGATGGAAATAGATGTGTGGAAGAGGGTGACCATGACAAGGAGCCATCCAGGCCTGTCCCACCCAGCACACAGCCAAAGGGCCTGAAACACATGAAGTGCAGATGTCAGTCACTGCAGATACTAGCTGCCAGTATCTGACATCATGACAGACTATGTGGTGCACGTGCCAGCTGTGCAACATGACTGTACAAGGAAGTAGTCATCTAGTAGCTGTAAAAATGTACCTGTGACATTTGACCTCATGTGTGCCCGCATGTGGCATGTTAACCCCTACATGAATGGGTTATGGCCCATGCACACACCGCCCTCCCCATAGCAGTATTATGACAAGCCTGCTGAGGTCATCCAATGTGTAATACACCTTTGGGAGAGTTGTAGCTCAGTAATCTCCATGGAGCGTCCCATAACTGCGTACTGCTGTAGTGATAAACTAGTTAGGTAGTAGTTCTAACCCCAGACTTGGCAAGTGTGTGAGTGTGGGTTTGTGTACATGTCTGTCTGTCTCTGTCTGTGTAGAGAGAAATGCTTTTTAGGCTACTCACACTCTGTACAATTCATATACTCAACTTTGGCAAGGTTGCTGATGTCACTCACCTAGAAATACACCTCTGGGAAAGTCAAAACCCAGTAATCTCCATAGCGCGTCCTGTAACTGGGTACTGGTGTAGTCTGATAAAGTAGTTAGGTAGGTGTTCTAACCCCAGACCTGGCAAGTGTGTGTGTGTGTCTGACTGAGTAGAGAGCAATGCTTTTTAGGCAGCTCACACTCCATATAAATCACAAACTCATCTGTGGCAAGGCTGCTGATGCCACTCTCCTAGAAATACACCTCTGGGAAAGTCATAGCCCAGTAATCTCCGTAGGATGTCCTGTAAGTGCATACTAGTGTAGTGTGATAAAGTAGTTACGTAGATGTACTAACCCCAGACCTGGCAAGTGTGTGTGTGTGTGTCTGACTGAGTAGAGAGCAATGCCTTTTAGGCCACTCACACTCCATACAATTCATATACTCAACTTTGACAAGGCTGGCTGATGTCACTCACTAGAAATACACCTCTGGGAAAGTCATAACCCAGGAGTCTCCGTAGCACACCCTATAACTGTGTACTGCTGTAGTGTGATAAAATAGCTAGGTAGGTGTTCTAACCCCAGACTTGGCAACTGTGTTTATGTGTGTATGTGTCTGACTGAGTAGAGAGCAATGCATTTTAGGCTACTCACACTCCATACAATTCATATACTCAATTTCGGCAAGGCTGCTGATGTCACTCATCTAGAAATACACCTCTGGGAAAATCACATTCCAGTAGTCTCCGTAGCACATCCTGTAAATGTACTGCTGCAGTGTGATAATGTAGTTAGGTAGATGTTCCAACCCCAAACTTGGCAAATGTGCGTGTGTGTGAATCTGTCTCTCTCTGACTGAGTAAAGAACAATGCTTTTTAGGGTACTCACACTCCTTAGAATTCATATACTCAACTTTGGCAAGGCTGCTGATGTCACCCACCTAGAAATACACCTCTGGGAAGATTGTAGCTCAGTAACCTCTGTAGCGCGTCCTGTAACTGTGTACTGCTATAGTGTGATTTAGAACTGTGGTAGGGTTCCATCTCCACACATGTCGGTTGTGGATGTTTTGTGTGTGTTCCACTGTCAGTGTAGGGAGCAATGCATTTTAGGCTAGTCACTTGCATCCTGCTGATGTCATTCATTGTGAAATACACCTTTGGGGAAAGTTTTCTTTAGTACTCCCTGTGGTGCATCCTGTAACAGCTCCATGCTGTAGTGTGATGTATACCTTGGTCAGGAGTTCTATACCCATGCATGTCAGTTGTGGATGTTTTGTGTGTGTTTGTCTGTGTAGGGAGTAATGCATTTTAGGCTAGTCACCTGCAGTACAGTTGAAATGCCCTTTTTTGGTAATCCTGCTGATGTCATTCATTGTGAAATACACCTTTGGGGAAGAAGTACAACAGTAATGTCCATGGTGTGTACTATAACTGCGTAGTGCTGTAGTGCAATAAACTAGTTAGGTAGGGGTTCTACTCCCAGACATGACAGGTGTGTGTGTGTGTGTGTGTTTGTAGCTTATATCCTGTGTAGAGGTGGCTGTGTGTGGGCAATGTGGAGGGGGGTTTGCTTATTTCTTTGATGGTGGCCCTACTATATATCACAATGTCAACCATACAGGGATAACAGGTGTAAATTAGCTGAGAGGCTGGGGTGCAAAGCTATAACCATACATGTGACATCAAGGCCAGCCAATCACAGTTAGCAACCCCACTAATACCCAGAGCACACACTCAACCCATGTGCCACATGCACACACATGCCTAGGCAACAGCCAATATGTGGGTAGTACACTGCATATTGGTCACTGAAAGTAACTATGCAGTGATGGCAGTGGGCTACAGAGGCCATGTCACCCTGCCCATCTGTCCAATATGCACGTACATGCAGACAGTGCACCTCCACCATGTTCCCCAATGGACACCTGTACCACCTGTGGTGCCTTCACATGTGACTCACAACGGACATACCATGCCTGACAACATGCCCTGTATGGACAGATGACATTGACATCAGGGAATGCTGTTAGCATGCTACCAATGTAGGTGCAGGATAAACCTGCTGCCCATTACCAGTTCCTGCCACAGGTGGCCAGGACTGGCACATCTGATGATAATTTGTGTTCACAACTTGAGCCAAACACCCCAGATACAGTTCCACATGTTACTGTACATGCATGTGGGAGGTAATCACATTCCAAACTCCATCCACATCATGGACTAAGGAACATATACATGGCAAGTGATGCACACCATTGGCCACACACAATAGTCACCCAGGTGACTGGATGGGGCATGCAATACCCACCTGTGTGGGCAAATGCAAAAACTACAGGCCTGAGCCACAATGCAGACCACTGTCATGTGGCCTGATACCAAGGTATACCCATCACCTACCCTTGTACAGCCTGCTGGCACAGTTGACCACCACACACCCGTGTGGACATGCACCCATGCATGTCAGAACTGGCACCCTGTGTGTTCGTGTGTGTGTTGTATGGTGCATATGTCCACATCCACACTCATTACAATCACCCAGGGCATACTGAAGTATGCTGTCTGATGTCTGACACCTCCTCATACTCTTTGCCCATACGACCTCTGTATGACCCATGTGGTACATGTGATACCTGCACATTGATGCATTGTGGCAATCCCACTAGTAATGAGTTGCACTCCTGGGCCTGCCAAGTGTGTCAATGTGTGTGCACCCCTGTGTGAGTGTGCCTGTGTTGACACTGGCATCTGTTCATGCAGACAGGCATGTGTACATCATCTACCGTATATCTATGGTATCCCTGTTGCAGATGTCACTCACCATCACATATATGTTCTGAGTGCTCTACAGCAGATAACCCATGTGGTGCATCCAATAACTACATTGAACTGTGATAACACTACATAGTTGTCGGGGGTTTGATACCCTGTGCTGGTAGGTGTGTGACACAAAAATGCTTCAGTTTTACTCACCCACCCCTCCCTGACATGTATTTGCCTCTGTCTGCCACCCACACTCCCTCTCTGGTGGATGTGGAGACCCACACCTGCTTTGCTTAGGTAGCAGCATGTGTATTTTAAGTGATGCTCATGATCAACTGATGGCCTCTGCATGAATTGCAGCCATCCCCTAGCTGATTACATGTGGGACAGCCGTGGTAACATTCCCATAGCCAACTGCTTGGAAACACACCCCACTACCTAGGAACATCATGGTGGTGTTGGACCTTTTCAGTCACTGTGAGCAGGAACTAGATCTGTTGTTTGGCAAACAGCATATCAGATGGATTGGGGATTTACCTCTAACAACCTACACTGTAGAAAGAGGCCAACAAACAGGAAGTGGATGTGCCTGACCTGACTACAGACTGTAAGTGCTGCTATACTGCATTTGGAGTAATGTTGGTTTAACAGTGTTTGTCTGGATATGCCTGTCATACATGTCGCAATACCTGCCATGTCAGTTCCATGTATATGAGGGATCCCCATCTGCAGGGTCACCTGCAGACTGGGCAGTGTTGTGCCTTTGCTTTTATGTGTTAGCCACGGTGCATCTATCTGTGGAATGCAGAATGTAGTGTGAGCATTACAGTCTGTAGATGGTGAAGGCCGTGACAGTTACTGACTTCATATCCCTCATAGGACATATGTTGCAACAAACCCTGTTATAATGGTAAATTTATGAGGTTATCACAGCAACATGTCTATACTGGCCCTGTGTATGTGCTGTCAGCCACACCTCTGTCAACCTTTGTACATATGTTGTGCATGACGTGGTGCATATGTGCTGTACACCATAAATACTGTCATCATATTTGACAACAAGCCAGTGATATATCTGATTGCTGCACATGTTATGTACAGTAGGGGTTATATTTGATGACATAACCTGGACATTCTGTGGATGTTTGTACAGTACTGAGGTCTGTGTACTTATGGTGAACGTTGACAGTGTGTGTATTGTTAAAATGTACTTTAGCCTGTGTACAGACTGTGGTAGATGTCATTGTTCTAGGTCCTGTCCTATCTGATGTTACATGATGCTCCACTGTATGGTACCATATTGGCGTAGATGTTTGTAGGCCCATACACACACATGTCCCATACCACAGACAACCATCAGACCAAACTGTGTAGCAGCCCAGTATATGTAGGGTCATTCTGTGAGTGGCACATATGAGGATGGTGTAGAACAGATAGTCCATATACTGTAATATTATGCTAGATTACCATATGTGGCTGTGACTGTGTTCACATTGGTTGTGGTTATGCACTTTCACACAGGTGTATCTTACCCGGTGCTGTGACATGGCTGTTGAGCCTGTTATATATGCAGGTACAGGTGCATTCCCCCATATGAGATGTAGGCCAGTGTTGAGCCAGTCTGCCTGTAGCCTGCATACTGCATTGTTACATACATAGCAGCTTAGTGTATTTACGCAGTGAGATGTCATGTGCAGATACTTGCCAGATGTACTGCTAACGGGCCTCCATTAAAAGTCATGTATGTCTGACAGAGCAGTGGGATGCTGTACAGATGTATGTCAATATCTAGTGGGTAGTATGTGCCCATGGCACCCCTGTACCAGCAGTCATTATGTGTCAAGCCAGACAGGAGTGTGTGAATCCGAAACCTATGGTGGCAAATGTATACCAGTCTTTATGTGTTATACGCATCTACATGGCTGTCTGCATCCATATTGTTAGGTCTAGTACACATTTGCACTAAAGGATTATGTGCCCTTTTTTAGGCAAGGCTCAAATTCTAAACCTACCACCCTAGAACACAAAAAAGGAAAAAAACTAAGGGTAATGCTGCTCAATGCCAGAAGTCTAAATCTCAAAATGCACGCACTCGAGGCCCTTCTCAGTATGGAGAACATCGATGTCTGTGCTGTGACAGAAACCTGGTTCAAGGCTCCTGAGAGCACACCAGCACTAACAGGTTTTACCTCATATCATGCGTTCCGGCCCCAAAATCCAGACAATACCAAGAAAGGAGGGGGGGTATCCATATTCATCAAGGACACCCACACCTCAAGACTGGTGGCAACGCACGATGCATCGGAGACCATCCAGGTGCAATTAACCATAGGCAAGACTGCTCTGCAAATTGTAGCATGTTACAGGCCACCCTCACAAACTCAGGAACCTCACATGGCTTTCCTGAAAACACTGGAGGGGATAAATGTATCTCAAAACACCATCATACTAGGTGACTTCAATTACCCTAATATAGACTGGGAACACTACTCAAGCCCAAACACCCTAGCCCAAAAGTTCCTGGAATTCATAAACTCAAATGCCATGGAACAACTAGTCACCATCCCCACAAGAGGAGAAAACATACTTGATCTCATCATCACGAACATGGGAGCACAATGTTCAACACGGGAAGTATACCCCTCACTGGTGAGATCAGATCACAAACTAATCTTGCTGGAGGTCCTCATCCCACCCCACCTGAAATAAAAAGACCACAGTAAAACTTCTAAGCCGACTTCACACTTCTAAAGACTAGTGTGGTCTCCTTTAAGGCCCGAGCGGAAAACAGTACTCAAGCCACTGAATCACTTACAAATGCCTTCTACCAGCACCTGCAGGACTGCATGGATAAGGCAATCCCAAGCAAAACAAAGACTCTTTGTACCAAGGGCAAGCGTCCAGTCTGGTGGACCCCAGCCATAAACAAACTCTACAACAAAAGGAGGAAGCTACTACAAGATAGAGCAAAATCCTTAAAAGGTAAGACACCTTTGATCACTATAAGTAAAAAACTAAGAGCTCTCATAAAATCATCCAAAGCAAATTTTGAGAGAAAAATAGCTAAAGACTCAAAAGACAATCATAAGGCCTTCTTTAGCTATGTTAGAAACCTGGGAGGAAACTCCCAGATATGCTCAGAAGTAGTTCAAAATGATGTGAAGATTACTGATCCTACAGACATTGCCAACATACTGGCTGACAGGTTCAGTGCAAACTCCCCCCCCTCCCCCCCAAAAGGAGAGATATCTATACCAAATGGTTGCAGCCCCCCCAAACATCTCAAACGCCCAAGTGAGAACTGCTCTCCAAAGCAAAAAACACAGCATCCATGGGACCTGATGGTGTCCCAGGCTGTGTGCTCCACGAACTCAATGAGGAATTAAACCCACAGCTAGGACAGCTGTTTAATCATAGTCTCACCTCTGGATACGCACCCAGGAGTGGCACACTGCGACTGTGGTCCCACTTCACAAAGGCGGTGCCTCCACAGACCCTGGAAATTACCGGCCCATTAGCTTGACAAGCCTTATCTGCAAAGCCATGGAGAGGATCATAATGGACCTCATAAATAAAGACATAGGGAATTTGCAGACTTTGGATCCAACCCAGTTTGGCTTTGTCAAAGGCAGATCATGCCTTTTAAACTTGGTTGACTTTTTGAAACAGTCACCAAAGCCATTGATGAGGGAAAGGCAGTCCATACAGCCTACCTCGATCTGGCGAAGGCCTTCGATACAATACCCCACTCGGGTATCATTGAAAAACTCATCAGCTTAAATGTTAACCCATACATCACAAGATGGGTTGCAAATTGGCTGAGTGACAGAACCCACAGGGTCAGAGTTGCTGGCGCCATGTCAGACTCAAAGCCTGTCACAAGTGGTGTCCCACAGGGCTCAGTCCTGGGCCCACTCTTGTTTGGCATCTATTTTTCCGAAGTACAAGCAAACACAGGAGGGTTATGGCTGACAAAGTTTGCAGATGACTGCAAACTGGGCGCCGTAGTTGAAAATACATCCGACACAGATATCCTTCAGAAGGGTCTCACAGAAATGGATAACTGGTGCCAGAGCCATGGCCTAAAGTTAAATGCCAAGAAATGCATAGTCATACCCTTCGGGAAAAACAAGGTTACTCCTAGCTACAATATAGGTGGTAATCCTCTGAGCACAGAAGAAGTTATCAGGGACCTGGGGACCCAGGTTGACAGTAGCCTGTCATTCGACACCCATGTAGCTAAAGTAGTTAGGAAGACCTTCTACATTGCCCACCTTATCATGAAGGGATTCACATCTAGATCAAGGGAGGTCATAGTCTCCCTATACTCTTCACTCATCAGACCAATGATTGAGTACAATGCCCCATTCGGAATGTATCTGACCCGACACTTGCAGCAGCTGGAGAGGCCACAAAAGTTCCTCACCAAAAGGATAAAGGGTATCAAAAATCTGTCCTATGCTGCCCGACTGAAAGAACTCCAGCTCTATTCAGTCGCACGCTTGCTCAGAGGTGACCTTTGCCTGACATACAAGGCCATGTCAAACCCAGATTTGATGAATATGCTTCACCTCAAAAAATCTAGATCCATCAGAGCCACAAGGGCGGGAGACTTAAACCTCGACACGGCTATTAATAGGACGTGCTGGAGGGATAGATTCATCACCCAAAGACTCCCTATGCTGTGGAACAAAATCCCGGTATATGTGAGGCAGAGCACCTCGCTGGCCTTGTTCAAGAGAAATCTTGACCAATGGATGGGAGATCACAGATATACCCCAGGGATTACCTTAGTGTCACTGCTAGACAGAGGCACAGCAAAATAATGGGTATAGTTCCCCATACTAAAGGGGTGGCGTAAGCCACAAAACTATGGGCTAGGCTTATAAATGCCCTCGGGCAGATAGCCTAGTATGAACCTATGAACCTATGAACCTATAAATCCCTACAGCATGTGGGTGTGGTCCCGTTACATTTCCTGTATGTTGTGTGGGTATCAGTGTTGCAGACAGCAGGTAGCAATACCTCTTACAGGAGAACCTGCACACTCAGAGTGGCCACATATTTGTAGGAAGATCAGGAACTACAGACAGACTGTGAGTAGAGTTGTGTTATGCTTTGCATAGTACTGGTGTTACAGGGTGCATATGTGTACATACTAGTGTACCTTGGAATGCAGTCTGTCTGCATAGCTCACTACTGTGGGCCTATCCTCTTGCTGGACAGAGGTATGCCTATCATGTGTTGTCCATCCACCACACAGGTCCTGTGTCAGATATTACACTGACAGTGTGCAAGTTGCATGCTATTAGTACATGGTTACATCCATTTCTTTGTCTAACCTCAATTCCCTGACTAAGGGTATGTTGCAGACTATCCTGTAACAGTAGCACCTTACTTAGTGTATGGCAGCAGTGTTCCACATATGGGCCTGTGTTCCAGCCTCTGTCCCCCATCTACCTACCAAGCTTTGCACATATGTCATGCTGTTGGGGGTTGTTCTGTAATGGGCTGTAAGTATATCATGCTGCCATTGCTGCGTTCAGTCCACTTCTGTTGTATCCCTCACACATACGGTAGCGCTGGGGCCATAAATGTGTGGGCGTCACCTACACAATACATGTGTGCCCTTATGCACTCCAGAGGCCAGTGTATGTAACAGTGGTATATAGCCCTGTATTATTGAGTCTAGTGGTGGACCACCATAAATGACCTAGGCTGTTACAAAATGTGGGGGTATCAGGGGTGAGCTGCCACAAGGTATCTGGATGTACAGTACCGTATACTTCACCTATATTGACATTACTTACATGGATTGGGGTACTGTAAGCCTACTGCCTCCTGCCATACAGACTGTTTGTTTCTCGGTGTGCTCATGATGGTGTCAGTTGTGCCTTGTTATGTACCAGTTACAACCCATTTGATCACAAAATGTCTTTACCTCCTACTGACTTTGTTCAGAGTGTAGATAGAGGCTACTGAACGGGTCTATATTAGAACACGGAACGTTCAAAATTCCGAGTGTTCTAATATCGACCTGTTTTCAGCGAATGCTGAAAATATCGAAGAAAGAAAACCAAATTTTTTCCTAGGGAAAGAATTTGGTTGTCCATTTCTGTTGCTTCGGTATTTTCAGTGCTGTGGTGGAAAGTTACAGGTCAGGTTCAGGTAAGTGTGCGATTGTGTGGATGTGAGGGTTAGGGCAGGTTAGGTGAGTTAGGGTTAGGGCACGAGTTAGGTAAGTGTGCGATTGTATGGACGTGAGGGTTAGGGTGGGGTAGGTGAGTTAGAGTTAGGGCGCGGGTGAGGTGACTGTGCGATAGTGATGGACCTTAGGGTTAGGGTTTGCGTTAAGGTAAGTGGATAGCTAGTGGTGTATGTATAGTTTAGTGTAGGGTTAGGTGTAAGAGTTTAGGTGTATGTGTGTAGATTGATGTTTGTTTGGTGTACTTGTGTTGTGTGTATGTGTTTTGGAACAGCAAATTTTTTCTCTAGGACACAATTCGCTGTTCTGTATGTTCGATGTTTTCAATTTTCGATTTATAGGGTTCAATATTAGAACACTCGACATTTTGAATGTTCGGTGTTCTAATATAGACCCTACTGAACTATACACCTGCATTACATACTGTTGATTGTTTGGTATCTTGTGGCCCAGTCTGTCTTGACTATTGTACAGTTTGAAGGGTTTGGCCTTGACAGCAACAGTTGTGAAACTTTCCAGACTACTGTATTAGTGTAACTGTTTCACAGTTGCAGTAATCTGTTTATATGGTTGTCAGTATCTGAACAGCTATATGACATGGCATATAGAACTATTATAGTACACAATTAAAGGATTCCCATTTCTGCAAACCAGTGTGTGGTGTCTTTCCTATGACCTTTCTATGGGTATATGTTGCAGGCAACGACTGACATTTGTATGGGTGGCCCATACAGTATCCAGTTGTTCAGCTGTAGGCATAGTGGCTGTTCCATATTGTGTGCACCTTCTACATATGTTTCTTACTGTACATATATCTGCATGTGTATATGTAGTCACATGTATATATCTATATATCTATATATATATATATCTATATATATATATATATATATATATATATATATATCTGCATATCTGTGTCTGTGTAGCTGTATCCTGGGGATGTTGATGGCTTCCACATATTACATGTCCTATGGGAGGCAGACTGTACTTGGTAGTGTATTGCAGGGTGCACGTGTTTGGCTGTGGGGGGATGCCTATTCGTACAAGACGTATAGTGTGTGGGGCCTCTCAAACCCATTAACGGTGCATGTGGAGTTATGTATATTTGTTAATCTGCCATTGCTATCTACAGATGTATGGCCATATATACCTATATAGATATATATCTGCTAACATATATATAAGTATGTCCATATATACCTGCATAGATATATATCTGTATGCACATATATACCGTGCTGTGTACATGTAGACATATAGGTGTAGACACGTGTTGATTTAGGCATATGCATGTATATATGTGCATATATATTGATATATATGTATATAGTTTTAGAAATTAATATATATATATATATATATATATATATATATATATATATACATATATATCTAGATACGTTGTATCTGTTTAGATATTAATATATTTACACACAAATACACCTAGATGTTAGTATACATTTTCTGTACTGTTGCATGACTGGACTGGATGATATGCTTCTGAAAACATCAACTCTCTTTGTATCTGTCATGAGTCATGACTTAGTGGTAAATCACTTTGTCTATGATGTGCAGGGTCCTTGGTTTGAGCCTTGCAAGAGCTGTTTATTTTGTTGCTGAGCAAAACATGTCTCATTGGATACACAGTGATTAAGGCACTTTAAAGCAGTTGTAAGCAGGTTTGCATGGGTTTGCACGGAGCAAAGCAATGCCTACACAAGTTAAGCAATTCAGAAGCTGAGTATAAGAAACTGTAACCAGACTTTAGCAGTGCTTACATCTGCAGAAACCCACTTACAACTGCTTTAAAGCACCTTAATCACTCTGTATCCATCGACCCTTGTTCTGCCTAGCAATAAAATAAACAACCTCAACTAGGCTCAAACCCAGGACCATGCACACCATAGCCAAAATGATTTACCTCTAAGCCATCTCAGATATACATAACCCTGCTGTATTCACAAACATATCATCCAGCCCAGTCATTCAACAGTACAGAGAATGTATTCCAACATGTAGATGCATGTGCGTATGTGAAAATATATTAATGTCTAAACAGATACAACATATTGATATATGTAGATATATATGAACATACAGCTGTAGATAAAGTGGGAACATAGCAGAAACATATATGTCCACATGCACCATTAATGGGGTTGGCAGCCACAAACTACATACGTCATGCACAAATAGGTATCCCCCCACAGCCAAACATGTCCACCCTGCAATATACTACCAACTGTTGCAGATCCCATAACCAGGACCTTACATGACAAGGGTACACTATGTTAACAGTACTCCATCCCACCTGTATGATTTCAGACTGGTATCAGTAACATATCATGTAGTACAGTCAGGCTCATAATGACTCCCATTTTGCAGTCATCTGTTACCTTTGTCAGCCAGAGTCCCGTACTGTTGACCTGTACTTCAGAGATGTAGATGCCAAACAACAGTGGTCCCAGGACTGAACCCTGAGGTACTCCACTTGTCTGGAGATGGATTTGGCATCCGTTACACCTATAGTTTGGGTTCTGTCAGTAAGCCATGTGGCAAACCATTGAGTGGCATAGGGATGTATGGCCGAATTAGTATGTTAATCTATGTTTCCAGAATGGGGGATGGTGTTGAAGGGCTTGGCGAGGTCCACATAGGCTTTGTGGATTGCCTTACCCTCTTCAACAGCTGTGCAGAGTGAGTCAAAGCAGTCATTCAGTTTCAGGAGACAAGACTGGCCCTCCATGAGCCCAATCTGTGTGGGGTCCAGCGTTTGAAGGTTGCCAATGTCCATGTTCAAAACTTCCCTGATAATGCATTCCATGGCCATGCAGATCAGGCTCATCAGACTGATGTGACGGTAGTTCCAGGGATCCAAGGTGGATCCCCCCTTGTGGAGTGGGATAACTGCAGCTGTGCGCCACTCAGTGAGTCCCAGGCCTGATGCAAGGCTATGATTACACATGACAGTTAGGTGAGTTGCCATTTCATTTTGTAGTTCATGTAGTACACAGCCCAGGATGTCATCTGGTCCCATGAATGCTGTATTCTTAGCTGTGGATAGTGCGGTTTCTGCCTGTGTGGCTGTGATTACTGGGCAATGGAACTCTTTTTGTATTGACATGGGCCCTTTTGGGGGTGAGAGGGGGTGAATGTGGCACTAAATCAATCTGCCAGGATATTGGCACAATCTGTGGGAGCAGTCTATGTAATGCCATTCTGCTGTAGCTCAGAGCACATCTGAGCATTGCCAGTTAGATTCTGGACATAACTATAGAATGTTGTGTGGTTGTCTGTGGAATCTGTGGCAATTTTAGTTACATAACCAGCTTTGGAGGATTCCATGAGGGATCTCAATGTCTTACTGGGGCTGGTAAAGGAGTTGTTTGCATCCTTGGATTATCTTTTTTTCTTCAACAGTGTCTACCTTCTGTTGTATACTCTGTTAATGGCAGGAGACCACCAGACTGGCTTGATTATTTGGGAGGTGAGCATCGTGGTTCTATGTGGGATGTCAGGAATCATGCACAAGTGGATGTGCTCATACAGTGCCTTAGTGCAGGATTCATCAGTTGAATTGTCAGCTCCTGTCTCCATGGGTGTCACAAACATTGTCACTTCTGCCTTGAGTAGCATGAAGTTGGCTTTAGAGAGGTCTTTTATGGACAACTGTATATACATTCCGTTCACATGTTCAGTTTGATTAGCCTATGGTGGGATTACTTTGGTGAAACCTCAGTCTTATGTACTGTTGTGATAGCTTAGTGGTTAGTTAGTATGACTATAGTGTACAGGGTCCTGGGTTCATGACCTGCAAAGGCAGGTTATTTTTGTTTTGGCCAGAACAGCGGTTAATGCATACAGACTAATTAGGGCAATTTAGGTTAGTCACACTCAATACAATTCAAAGCCCCACTTTGGCAATCCTGTTGATGTCAATTACTGTGAAGTACACCTTTGGGGAAAGAATACTCCAGCAATCTCTGTGGTGGGTGCTATAACAGAGCAATGTTGTAGTTTGATATAGAACTCTAGTAGGGGTTCTATTCTCAAATGTGGGAGTTGTGGATGCTTTTGTGTCTGTTCCTATGCCTGTGTAGTGAGCAATGCATGTTTGGCTAGTCACACTCACTACAATTCATTTGACCTAATTTGGCAATCCTGCTGATGTCATTCACTGTGAAATAAACCTTTGGGCAAAGAATACTTCAGTAATCTCCATGACGTGTTCTATAATTGCATAGGGCTGTAGTGTAATAACTAGTTAGGTAGGAGTTCTAATCCTGTGTGTGTGTGTGTGTGTGTGTGTGTGTGTGTGTGTGTGTGTGTGTGTGTGTGTGTGTGTGTGTGTGTGTGTGTGTGTGTGTGTGTGTGTGTGTGTGTGTGTGTGGATGTTTGTTTGTGTCCTGTGTGGAGGTGGTTGTGAGTGTGTAACAACTGGACTCAATGTTGAGTGGGTTTTTAAAATTTCTTATATGGTGCCCCTAGTATAAATCACAATATCCACCATGCAGGGATAACAGATGTGATATCAGTACATAGTCAGTCAGGGGTTAGATACCCTGGACTGGTAGGTGTGTGACACAAACTTGCTTACCTTTTACTCTCCCAACCCACCCTGACTTATCTTTGCCTCTGTCCTCCTCTCTCACTCCCTGTCTGGTGGATGCGAAGACTTACACCTGCTTTGCTTAGGCAGTGGCATGTGTATTGTCAGTGATGCTCATGATCAGCTGATGGCCTCTGCATGGATTACAGCCCTCCTCTAGCTGATTGCGTGTGGAACAGCTGTGGTAACATTTCCATAGCCAATTGCATGAAAACACACTCCAATATCTAGGAACATCATGCTGGTGTTGGGCCTTTTCATTCACTGTGAGCAGGAACTAGATCTGTTGTTTGGCAAACAGCATCACAGATGGATTGGAGACTTACCTCTGACAACATACACTGTGGAAACAGGCCAACACACAGGAGGGGGATGTGCCTGTCTTGACTACAGACTAAGTGCTGCTATACTGCAGTTGGGGTAATATTGGTTTAACAGGGTGTGTGTGTATATATCTGCCCTAGATGTTTTAATACTTGTCATGTCAGTGCTATGTTTATGAGGAATCCCCATGTGTAGGGTCAGCTGCAGACTGGGCAGTGTGTGGTGCCTTGTGTTCCTTTTGTTACCCATGGAGCACCTATCCCTCAACTGCAGAAGGTAGTGTGAGGTTTGCAGTCAGTAGATGGTCACAGCCGGGAGAGGTACTGATGTCATATCCCTCATAGGACATATGTTGCATCAAACCCTGTTATGACAGGAAATGTATGAGGTTATCACAGCGACATGTCAATAATGGCCCTGTGTTTGTGCCTCCAGCCACAACTCTGTCAACCTTTGTACATATGTCATGCAGTAGGGGGTGCATATGTTCTGCATACCATACACATTGACAGCATATCTGATAGCAAGGCAGTGAGATATCAAAGTGCTACACATGTTTTGTATAGTAGGGGTTATATCTGAGGACATAGCATGGGTATTCTGTGGTTGTGTGTACAGTACTGAGGTATGTGTAAGTCTGGTAATTGTTGACAGTGTGTGTGAAGTGAATACGTACCTTGGCCTGTGTAGAGACTGTGGTAGATGTCATTGTTCTTGGTACTTTTCTATCTGATGTTACATGCTGCTCCACTGTATGTCACCCTGTCAGCTTACATGTTTGTAGGGGTGAACACACACATGTCCCAAACCACAGACAGCCATTGGACCACAATGTGTAGCAGCCCAGTATATGTAGGGTTGTTGTGTGAGTGGCTCATAGGAGGATGATGTACATCAGATAGTCCATATACTGTAATAGTGCGCTAGCTTACCATATGTGGCTGTGGCTGTGTTCACATTGGTTGTGGTTATGCACTTTCACACAGGTGTCTGTTACTCTGTGATGTGACATGCCTGTAGACCCTGCTATCTATGCAGGTGCATGTGTATTCCCACATAGGAGATGTAACCCAGTGTTGAGTCAGTCTGCATGTAGCCTGCACTGTGCTTTGTTACATGCCTAGCAGCTTACTGTACTTATCCAGTGAGATGTCATGTCCAGATACTTGCCAGATCTACTGCTGCTGGGCCACCATAACAGTCATGTATGTCAGACAAAGCAGTGGGATGCTGTTCAGATGTATGTCACTAACTAGTGGATAGTATGTGGCCGTGGCACCTCTGTATCAGTGGTTATTATGCGTCAGGACAGACAGTCATGTATGAATGCATAACCTATGGGGGCACATGTATACCAGTATGTACGTTTTATACCCATCTACATGGTTGTTAACATCCACATTGACAGGCCTAGTCCACATGTCTTGCATGAAGGGGTTCTGTGTGTACCCCTGGACTGACCAGAGTATGTCAGACTGTTCACATACATTGGCCATATCGCAGCTGTAGTCCACAGGGGCATTACTGTGCTAGCAGTGGTACCGTACTATGATGACCTTAGGATGTCTGTAAGCCAATGGTGCACATGTTAGCAGCAGATGTGGCCTCCCACACACACCATATCTGTGAAGACAATCCCTATTACAGTAGCAATAGTCTACAAATATACCTGCACTACATGTGCAGGACATATGGTGAACATATATGTATATATAAGTATACATATATCCATATAGATATGTACACATATACATATCTTGCTTACTGTATGACAACAGTTTTACACATATGTGCCTGTGTCCCAGCCTCTGTCCTCCACCTACATACTAGGCTTTGCACATATGACATGCTGTCAGGGGTTGTTATGTAGTGGGCTGTGTGTATGTCATGCTGTCATTCCAGCCATCACTCCACTGCTGTTGTGTCCCCCACACATACTGGGGGGTTGGGGTCATATATATGTGTGGGCTTCACCTACACAGTACATGTGTAACCTAATGCACTCCAGAGTCCAGTGTATGTAACAGTGGTATATGGCCCAGTATTAGTGAGTGTAGGGGGGGTGCACCATGACTAACCTAAACTGTTACATGTGTGGGTATCTAAGGTAAGCTGCCTTAAGGTATCTGGATGTACATTACCATACAATCCACCTTGGGTAAATGCAGGCCTCCTGCCATATGGAATGTTCTGTTTGTCACTGTGATAATGATGGTGTCAGGTATGCCTTGTTATGTAACAGATACATCCCATTGTGTCAGCTGGGGTCTGTAGCCCCTAGGGATTGTGTACAGAGTGTAGATAGAGGCTGCTGACCTATACATCTGTATTATGTACTGTTGATTGTCTGGTATGCTGTGGCCCAGTCTGTCATTACTATTGTACTACTTGAAGGCTTCAGCCTGGACAGCAACATATAGGTTCATAGGTAGGTACAAGGCTATCTGCCCGAGGGCATTTATAAGCCTAGCCAGAGTGTGTCAAATTTCGCCACCCCATTGATTAACTAACTGAGCCTCAGAGCCAATGAAGTGATCCCAGGGATGTATTTTTTGTTACCCATCCACTCGTCAAGGTTTCTCTTGAAGAGTGTTAGTGAGGGGCTCTGCCTCATGTAATTTGGAATTTTGTTCCAAAGCATGGGGAGTCTCTGTGACAGGAATCTATCCCTCCAGCATGTTCTATTTATTGTTGTGGTGTGATTTAGCTCACTAGAGCACGTGGCTCACAGTGACTTGGATTTCTTTAGGTGGAGCATGTCCACCAATTCTGAGTTGGACATGGCATTGTAAGTCAGGCAGAGATCATCTCTGAGTAAGCGATATGCCACTGAGTACAGCCAGAGTTTTTCCAGTCAGGCTGCATAAGACATATGTTTGAGGCCAGTAATCCTCTTGGTGAGGTACTTTTGTGGTCTTTCCAGCTGTTGGAAGTGTCTTGTGAGGTACATCCCAAATGGGGCATTGTACTCTATGATGGGTCTAATGAGTGATGAGTAAAGGGGCACTATAACCTCTTTATTTCTTGATGCGAACCCTTTAGTAATTAGATGGGCCACATAGATGGATTTCCTAACTACTTTGGCAATATGATTGTCAAAGGAGAGATTACTATCTACCTGGGTCCCCAGATCACTTATTACCTCTTCTGTATTAAGGGGGCTGCCACCTATGTGGAAATTCATGGGTGTTTTGTTTTACCCAAATGGGATGACTTTGCATGTTTTGGCATTTAGCTTGAGGCCATGACTTTGACACCAGGTGTCAGTCTCAGTAAGGCCCTTTTGGAGATGTCCATGTCGGCCAGATAGTTAATTATGGCTCCCAGTTTGCAGTCATCAGTGAACTTGGTTAGCCATAGTCCTCCTGTATTTGCCTGTTCTTCTGAGAAGCATATGCCGAACAGTAGGGGTCCCAGGACCAAGCCTTGCAGGACACCACTTGTGACTGGTTTAGAGTTGGACCTGGAGCCCGCTATTCTTACCGTGTGAGTTCTGTCTGTAAGCCAGTTGGCAACCCATCTCATGATGTAGGGGTTTATGTTCAGCCTGGTGAGTTTTTCTGTAATACCTCAGTGGGGAATGGTGTCGAAAGCCTTGGTGAGGTTAAGGTAGGCTGTGTGAACCACCTTTCCCTCGTCTATGGCCTTGGTGACTGTCTCGAAGAAGTCAACGAGGTTTAGTAGGCATGATCTGCCCTTAAAGCCGAACTGGGTCGGGTCAAGTGTTTGGAAGTTCCCAATGTCTTTGTTAATGAGTTCCATGATGATGTGCTCCATAACCTTGCAGACCAGGCTAGTCAGGCTTATGGGGCAATAGTTACCAGGTCAACCTTTCCAGACTACTGTCATAGTATAACTGTTTCACAGTTGCATTACACTGTTCATATGGATGTCAGTGTCTAAACAGCTATATGACATTGCATATACAACTGTCATAGTACACACATAAAGCTTTCACATACATTTATGCACACCTGTGTGCGGTGTTCTACCCTTTAATATCTCTGTGGGTATATGTTGCAGGCTATGGATGTCATTCCTATGGGTGGCTCATAGAGTCTCCAGTTGGTAAGGTGGTGAAATACTGGCTGCTCCATATTGTGTGCACGTACTACATATATATCCTACTGTACATATCTCTGTGTGTGTATGTGTAGTTGCATATATATATATATATATATATATATATATATATATATATATATATATATATATATATGTGTGTGTGTATATACCTGTATCCGCATATATGTGTCGGTGTATATGTATCCTAGGGATGGCCATGTCGTCTCTGGTCCTGGTTATGGGATCTCCAACACTTGGTACTTTAGTACAGGGGGGACGTGCTTAACTGGGGGGTATACCTATTCGTACCAGGCGTATATTGTGTGGGGTCTCTCAACCCCATTAACATTGCATGAGGACATATATGTTTTTGTTATTTCCCCATTATCTACAGATGTATTTCCGTATATACCTATATATGTATATATATATATATATATATATATATATATATATATATATATATATATATATAATATACATATATATATATATATATATATATGTATGTGTGTATATATATATATATATATATATATATATATATAGAGAGAGAGAGAGAGATATCTGCTGACATATATATAACCTGCCGTATATATTTAGACATGTAGAGGTGGACATATATATCTATAGATGTAGGCATTTGCATGTTTATATGTTTATATATATATATATATATATATATATATACATATATCAATATGTTGTACCTGTTTAAACATTAATATATTTAATCACACACATACAGCTACATGTTGGAATATATTCTCTGTACTACTGAATGACTGAGCTGGATGATATGTTTTTGTATACATCAAGGATATGTATATCTGAGATGGCTTAGTAGTAAATCGCTATGGTGTGCAGGGTCCTGGGTTTGATCCTAGCAAAGGCTGTTTATTTTGTTGCTAGGCAGAACAAGGGCCATTGGATACAGTGTGATTAAGGCACTTTTGAGCAGTTGCAAGTGGGTTTGCGCAGGTTTGTGCGATGGTAAGCACTGCTAAGTTACGGTTATTGTTTCTTATACTCAATTAGCTACTGAATCGCTTAACCTGTGTAGGCATTGCTTACACCTGCGCAAACAGGCTTAATCCCACTTACTGCTGCTTAAAAGTGTTTACTCCCACTTACCCTCGTGCTAATTTATTTAAAAGAAAAGAACAAGGGGTTGCTAGGAAAGTAGTGAAGAAAGGGGCACAAAGAGGGAAAGACAGTAGGGGAAATAGCTAGGGATGTGCAGGAAGGGTGTAGGGAAGGTCCATAGCTGCCCATTTCTTCTACAGCAACAGCCGTGCATATACACTGTATTTGGAGGTAGATTTGCACACTCAAACCCCTGGGAGAGGGGTGAGGACAACAATAATTCATTGTGATGCCAATTAAACCAGATTACATGTGCCCAGTGGACATGTGTGTGAGATGGACAGCTATGTATGGGGGGAGATTTTTTTTGTGGGAACAGATTGCTCTTTTTTTTTTTTTTTCAGATGGGAGTGGAATGATGGGAAGTGGTAGTAGATATATTTGGGGAGGTGGGTTTGGCAGATTAACAGACAAGACACACAAGACACATACGGGGTGGTATATGACACGTGGGGGGTAAACACTTTGATGGGGAGAGGTGTTGGGATATTTAAAGCCCACAAGCCCCCTAGTGGTAAAAGTGGGACTGATGATCCCCACCCATGGGCAGTCACCACTGTTCTTTCACAGCCCCGAAGGTGGCTGTGCTGGGGGCTGAACCACAGAGCCAGGCTGACTCTCTAATTGTGACATGAGGCCCTCAAGTTGGCGTAGAAGATCACCGAACTGTTCATTGATCACTCTACGCACCACAAATCCGACCTGGCCATGGGTGACAGGTGCCTGTCCATGTCCACTCCCAGGGGGGGCAAGCCCCATCCCCTGAGGCAGTTCCACCCAAAGGTGGTGCAGGACCAACGAACAGGGAGGTGTGGGGTTGGGCCCCAGACATGCTGGCGCCCGGTGCCTCGGCCAGCTGAGGTGGGACAGGTGGGTCCACTGGGACCAGCCTTCACAAGCGTGCTATAGTGTTTAGATTTCAACATCATATATGGGTTAGTTATAGTTAACACATTCCAGGGTTAGGTATAATAGCATGCATAGATATTCCCATTAACCCAGACACCAGATATGGAACAGTTGCATAGCAAACAGAACACATGCATATATGGGACCACAGTGGTAATACGAACAGCATGCAGGTACATTGATGGCACTGTGCCAATAATGTTGGAATAATTAAATATGGCACATACATGGGAACCATTAGAATATTTATCAAATGATTGGCCATTATCAGAGTCAGTACATACAAGTTGGGGGGGGGGTATGTTGATTATTGTTGGAGATAAGATGGGGAGAGAGAAAGGTGTCAGTTAACAAGTAGTATATTCCTGTACTCCACATTATTTTCCTAGTCAGTGCTGTTATCTGTACCTTGCAAGTCTTACTACACTACCGTATAGACCTATATTGGAGACTGATATGGCTGTCAACAACATTACACATGAACCGGTTTTACCTGCAGTATAGACCTCTTACCTGGTATACCTGTGGAGGGAATGTTTGTTAACACTGACTAACTGTTTGTACACACACGGTGGGATTCCGGGTTGATGTTTTGCACTATCCTATCCAACTCTTTCTGCACAGACTCTGGCCATGTGTTGACCACATGCTGGTATGCCTGGACATATCTAGACTATTGCCATCTTCCACCTTTATTGACCTGACACACACATATACATGCTTTCCTACACCGTTATGTTATGTAGCACAGTGTGGCCGGCAGTGACCACTGATACTTTATTATTCAGAGAAACTACAACACTCACAATCCCCTACAATACCAGGGTGGACCGTACCAGTACAGGTTGTGTTGTTGTTGCTCTTCTTTCAGCTTTTCCCGGTTAGGGGTCGCCACAGCGGAACTCTGGTCCGCTAATGATTGGCAGTAGATTTTTACGGTGCCGAGGTGCCAGCCCGATGCCCAACCTTCAACGAAGGCATGCCCATTCACGCATGTCTTTCGAACGCCACTCGACCATGGGGAGGACATGCAGACTCCACACGGAAGACACTCCAGCCGAGAATCGAACGGAAGAACCTCTTGCTGTGAGGCGACAACGCTACCGCTGCATCACCGCATTTCACAACACAGTGTACGTATCAAACGTACATGTGGGAGCAATGCTTGTTAGCACTACCTGACTGTTGCCACACAAGGTTCCAGATTAAACATTAGTATTATGCACATACATCTCACTCTGTTACTGTACACATTCTGACTACAGCTTAACAAGTTGGGGTGTAAATGGGACACAAGTGGCTTCTTAGTCACATAAGGTATTGGAGAGTTGCTAGTGTGCCACGTTTGTTGTCATAGATGTGTGTCAATCAGTTGTATTTTCTGTTTGCTGCCTATACATCTGGGATCATCCCACTGATTTCCCAGTGGGACATGTTGATAGGCATTAGATATGAGCCTCTTTAATAGAGAGTCTGGACATAACTGTAAAGTCATGGTGTATAATTCTGTATGCAGGCTACTACCACTGTCAGGATTCAAACCGTGGCTGTGTGTGCTAATAAAACAACAGTTCACATCTCAGTTGCATGTGCTATTTGGGTTTTGTTGTCTGCATTTCCCCTATTTATTGTCTATGTGTCTCTCAGTTGTACTAAATGACCTCTGGGTTTTACACTGTTAATATACAGGCATTCCTACACATTCACATTATGGTGCATGGTGTGGGTAACAGTAGTATTACATGATTGCATATCTACATTACCATATGATACCAGAATATACACATACAGTCCAGCTGTTAGACCTGTTTTATCAGGGTATTACACTTTTATTGCCATACTAACAATAATAGACTCTTCCTGCCATATTTTCTAGTGTATGCAGTACTTGCCTTGAACAATACAGGTTTTATACTAGCAATTACTTTACCACTAGTTTTATTTTTATTTCTTATGACAGTACAAGCTTGAGTATTACTGAACTGCCTCACGTTGCAACCATGCCAGGTGGCAGATGTGGGCCTCCTGGTATGCGGCCCACTCCATTGCAGCTGTGTGGGACATAAGAGGAATATTTAGCCATACCTATCCATGATATACCTGAGCTGGCCATTATTAAACAGGTAGTGGACTGATACTTACAGACATCTGGGACATCCCCTGATGCTCTAGCCTCTTGGAGCCACTCTTCCAAGAGGTCCCCCTTCTGCTGCTTCAGGTTGGCATAGTGGTGCCTGACCTGCTCACCAGTTCGGGGTATGCCAGTGGCACTGGTGAGGTCGTGGGTGAGACGGTCCCAGGTCTCCGCCTTATATTGGGAGCCCTGGAATTGGTCCTGCAGCAGTCTCTGTGCATGGTCTTTAACTAGGAGTCCAGCCATGACCTTGGACTCCTGGATGCATCAGCACTGTGCCCAGAAGTGCACTCCTCCTCCCCTTACTGCCATGGTGTCTGCAAGGGGAAGCTACAACCAGTTATGAGCTGTATTCCTGCCTCTTGGGTTTAAGTAGGGCCAATTTCCCGCACCTTTCCACGATTGGTCGGTTTTGAAAAGGCTAACCTATGGGCAAACCTGCTTACCTAAGGTTGGCATTGTTTAAAGTGGTAACCACTGGGCAGATTGAATTGGCTTCCCTACACATTGCTTACACTTACTAAGTTGAGCTGTGCTGAGGCTGGCATTGCTTAATAGTTAATTAGCACTATATTTGCCTTTTGGCAGTGATTTATTATTCATTACAGGTTATACGTGTGTCTGGTATCCATGATTCATGTGTACATACACTGCTTGGGGACCTGGGGACTTCTACACTTTATTACATTGACATCTCAAATCTATGCTTACTGCAGTACTCCAGTTCATATATTTATGTTCTGTGGCAGGTTATACAACATCACACTGTACATAGATTCAATTTACATGTGTGATTTGATTTTCCTGTGGTAAGGATTAGTTTGCTGATACCTCATTTATATGTATTACTATGATGGCTTAGTGGTTAACTACTGTGACTGTGGTGTACAGGGTCCTGAGTTCGAGCTTTGCAGAAGCTGTTTATTTTGTTTCTGGGCAGAACACAGGCCATTGGGTACAGAGTGATTAAGGCACCTTAAAGCAGTTGTAAGTGGGTGTGCATGTGTTTGCGTGGAGCTAAGCAATGCTAACCTCCGGTTACAGTTTCTTACATTCAGTTAGCTTCTACTTTGCTTAATCTGTGTAGGCAATGCATACCCCCATGCAAATGCACTTAAACACACTTACTAGTGCTTATATATGCTTACTACTGGTTATTTGTGCTTAAACCTGCTTACTAGTGCCTTATTCATTATGACACTGACACTTCACATTTGCATTTAATGCAGTACTCCGGTTCACATTTAAATGTTATTTAATAGGTTATACTGTAAAAGAATGTCAAAAAAATGTTAATATACAGATACAAAAATGGAATCTGCCGCAGTGGGACTCAAACCGGGAATGCCTGCTCATTAGGCGGATGCTCTAACTACTACACTATTGTTGTGCTGCTTCATCTGCGTATATCTTTCTTGTTATCCTCTTCAGCCTTTTAAACTGCTTTAACCATAGCAAAGCGATGGGCAAACCCGCGCACCTACGGTTAGCTGCACTTGGGGTTTAAAAAAAAATAAATAAAAGGGCTTCTTTTAGCAGGGTTTTAGAAAAGGGTTTTCTTTTGGCACGCTGCCATCCTCCTCTTAAACTGTCGCTTCCGTGCAGGACAAGATTAGTCCTGCACGGAAGATTAGTAGATCCGGGGGACTGGGTCGGTTTAGTTCTGTGCCGAAAACAGGAGCTCTTTCAGAAACTGTAGTTTAATGTGTTAGTGGGGATGGGGCAGACACAGAATGCAACTTTAAGAAACTAAAAGATAAGCAGAAAATAAAAACACTGAAGCAGTGAGCTTCCTCTTGGATTATTGCATTTTTCAGCACATTATTTCATGTCTGCCTACCAAATGTAAATCCACTGTAATCAAGACTCACCATTTTTCTCACACGATCCTGCTGCTAATATTGGCATGAAGACTTTGTAGTTATAGTTCAGTATTGATATTTTTCTATAGGATGAGACATTCATACTCTATGATTATAGGTATCTCAGCGGTTTTGCACAATGTAGACATTAAATTAAATGTAGGAAATAAGGATTGACATTCTGGGATGTGCTGGGTCAAAGGATAGGCATAATGCAATGGCCCTTAGCAGCACTGGAGATGGTCCTTCTACAGTCCAATCCTTTACACCAGATGAGGAATATCTTGTCTCAATAAGGAGTGATGACTTTGATGCAGATGAAGAAATTATAGTAATCATCCAAAGTGGTGCTGACACCACCACTATCAATCATCTACAACATTCACAGTCAAACACTATAGAAGGTTAGTGTTTAGCTGGCTTTTTTAATTTTAGGCTAGATGTATTTGGCATGGTATATGAGTACTTACAACTCTTAACTCATTCACTTCAATGGAGCTCAGTAAGTTTGCACTGTAACTTCCAGTGGGCGGAGCCTAATACTTTTGACAAAATCAAATCATGTCCTCACATTTCAAACAAATGTTCATATTTCTAGAACTATAGGGGTTATGAAAGAAGTACGAATGGCGAAATGTTCAGCACAACCTATTTTTATAGTGGTAATATTCACAGTGAATGCAGTAATTATTACATTTGTAATATTTTGTAAACAACTTACAATATCTCAGCAGACATTCAAGTTACACACATGCTGTCAGCAGCATTTTATTCATCAAGCTGAAAGCTTTCATATGAGGCTAAGGAGTTCTGTCTATGTTAGTTGGTTGTTAAAATATTTTTAGAAAAGTGTGAAAATCATAAAATTATCATAAAAGCAACAGTTAATATCTATTTACCTGCACCAGGCAGAGGTCAAATATTAATGCAGTTCAGTTTGACATTGTGTAAGCTTTAATATGAAATATTTTAAAACCTTGTACATAGTATGATTTTGGAATTACTGATGCAAACATGAACAAGCAATATTTAATGCTTAGAGGCATCATCAGGGATTAACTGCAGATGCACCTGGAGGCATTACTTGGATGTAACGAGTTAAATGTCTCCTCATTATGTACTCCATCCACATCAGGTGTAGTGCAAACTCGAGCAATGCTACATGTCAGTGTCAACAGCATACCTTTGTGAAGGAATTATGTGTCATTACCATAGGTTATGTTAATCACACCCTGACATATTTCATCATAAGGTCACCACCAGAAATAATTGCATGATTGGACCACTAGGCCTATTTTGGCAGCAGATTGGCTGCCAGTGATGATGCCATAAATTTCATTCTAACAACACAACCTCAAGACAGTGACACGCAGTCAAAATGTGTGTTAGCAGGGCCCCTACCCCCAACAGGGGGATAACTCAGTGGGAAGCGATACAGACTCACACACTCAACATAATGAAGATATGACATCACAGTGAGTTCGGGGGCACCTTGTAGCTCAATTCCAGTTATTTTTTTTTTTTTGTGCACAGTCTCAACTTTTGAAGAAGACACTAAGCTTTTCGAAATAGGAATATCCACTGTTACACCTCTACACTGAGATGTCAGGTAAAGACCTATGTTGCAGTTAGCCCCAGAGACATGCAAGGCCTTGTTTGACAAGCAGCAAACACTCTGTGACATAGTTCAGGCCCAGGCAAGTGCCACTGAGAATGATGTAGAGGATCTAATGGGTACACATGAGGAAATTCACCAGTACGTGGGAGTAGTAGAGGCCACGGACAATGCCATGATTTTTTGAGTAATGTGGTTGCTCATATGGTATCCTTGTCAGCCTCTATGCATACAGATGCACACACATTGTGGATGCAACTGGACATGGCTAATGAAGTGTCCGCATAAGTGGTGGATGTGCCATACAAGAAGTTGTAATAATTCAAAAATCTGCTGCAGGCATTCATTTGTATTTCCCAAAAAGAAGGTAGTCAGGCCTCGTTAGACTTCTGCAACTTGTGGTAGAATCTCTCAGTCAAGGTCCAGGTCCCACAGCATTGTTTAGTTAATATCAAGGGGTTCTCCTGCATCCAGCAGATCCCATTATTGGAGCAACTAAACATCAAGGTGACCTGCTAGTACTTAATAATGATCTCTGAGAACATCCTTATGGGACATTATGTATGACATCTTCCAGATCTAAGGGAAAGTTTTACCATCAGTAACACAGACGTTACTCACCCTGAAGTCACACTGCAGATAGGGCAAATGTTGCAACAGACAATAAGGAAAAAAAACAGCAGAGTAGCAAAGATGCATTTCATTATTGAAAAGCAACTCATTTTCTCTCATTATGTAAATTCAAACTCAGTAAATAACACTGCAGTGAGATACGCACACACACAAACACACACAGTGCAGCCCTAAACATCTTCGATAACATCAACTCTTCTACACTTCAAAGTCCCCCAGTATAACTAGCACTGGTGCCACTGACCACTCAACACTGTTCAGATGATGACAGCTAATACCTACTAAAAGAAAATGACTGTTTATGATATAAGGAAAAATGTCTGACGTACACTAGTAAAGGCATTAATGTTACCAGGGATATCACTGAAGGGGCACAGGTATCTGCTGCAGTGCAATTTGTGTGACATGAGTGATAAAAGTATCTTATGGGTCATTGTATTATTTTATGCAATAATGTGACCTGGGCTGTAGTATAGGCCATATATGTGAATGAGCTTCTGTGCAACGAAGTTTAAAAAGAGAAATAAAGAAAGTAAAAAGATGTATTGATAGGTTTTATGCTGGAATTGAGCTTTCCCTTATAGTTACTGAGCTTGCTGGTTTGGATTCCATGACTTGACTGGGCTCAACAGGGAGTACTGCTAAAACAGATAGTTCACTCCCAGTTAGGCCCAGATTTCTCTATGCAGCCTCGGGATCTGCAGCTGTCTGTGCTACAGTATCAAGAGGCTGCTAGTTTGGGTTTCAGTACAGCTCTGTTTAGTGGCCTCTTCATCTCTTTGACCAGAAGCGTCTCGCCTGCTCTCTATATGGGTCACCTGTCTAGACTGAATAGGAATAGGGTGTTTTCTTTCTGTCTGAAGAAATTGCTTTTCTTTTGCAGGTTTGAAGTTCTTCCATCAGTACTGCACAAGATACAAGGATTGATAGCCTCTCTCTTAATTTACTATTGGCTTCCTAAAGGGATATGCCTTGGTGCCAGCATCAGTAGTTGAAACTGGGAAGGTGGGGGGGGTTAGTAATGGCTCTGTCCTACCGCACTGGTGCTACTCCATGCTAACTTCTACATTAACTGCCCGTATTTCTATCTTGTGAAACAAATCCAACATGGCATCATTCATCTCACATCACTGCAGAATTTCAGATCCCTTTAATTAGTCTTTTGCAAGTGCTTTTATTGTTGAACTACAGCATTTTGTATTTATACTAAATGGAAGATGATGTACATTGAATCAATATTCAATTCCGTTCTAATTCACAGGACACCTTCTTTATGAATTCTTTTCAGGTACCCATGTGTTTTTAGCTAGGCCCGGCCCTGACATAATATGAAAACAAAGAGCACAACAGTGAACTCTGACACAAGTGCAGCTTATAATCCAATTCCTTCACTGTCTGTCCTTTTTACCAAGCTAATTTTAAAATAAAAACAATCCCACCACCACTGGGCCCAATGTACAGATGATTAACTTGCATACTAAACTTAATGGTCGAACTATGTCAGGTGTTGTGCTATAAATTAAAGATGGGCATCTTCTTTTCACAACAGCGCAAATCTTTAAAGTAGGACATGACTTTATAATAAAATTCTGTACAGTTATGGACTGAGATCCACAACGGGCTTTAAAGTGTTCTGTAATTAAGCACTAACAGCCTCACTGGACTCATATGTCTTCAGTTGTTATGGACTAAGACCCCCATTGGGCTATTGGGCTCTTAAGATTTTAATAGTTATGGACTAATAACCTCACTGGACTGTTAAGCTTTTAGTAGCTATGAACAGTGGCAACATAACAGCAAAGAATATAATAATATTATATGGTCAGGAGAAGGCTCCCTATTGAAATGTTGGCACTTGAAATGCCGAGTGCCGATAACCCCTTAAACCCCATAGAAAAGCAAATTTCAAAAATCTGTTCTCCTTAAAACTTTTTTTTGCTGGGGCCGGGGGTTCAAGCCCTACCACCACAACCTGAACTTATATATACCAACTCTGAGACTGCCATACCTTGGAGATAAGGGAATATTCAGATAAATGGCATCTTGGACTTGGTGTATACAAATCCAGTTTTTCAGCCATTCAGTTTCCACATTTTGGGACTATCTCTAGCAAGATGAACACAGGTACACTGATGAGGCATCTCCTTTACACTAATGAGACATCTCCTGTACACTGATGAGGCATCTCCTGTACATTGATGAGGCATCTCCTGTACACTGATGAGACATCTCCTGTACACTGATGAGAAATCCTGGTGAATAAATGAATGCTGTGGCTCTTGACACTGGATTTCTACATTTCTGAATCAATATTCAGGGTTTGCATATGCAATGATTCTCATTAGCATGATGGCACATATTTGGATTCGGTTATGCTGTTATTTGCATACTATGAATCCTATTTCCAATAGCACAATCTAGCTACCTGTATCTGAATCACACGATTCCTGTGCATCACTGCTCTTCCTGCTGTTTTACGAAATACTATTTCCGAATACTCCACAAAATGTTTGTTTTCATTATGACATCTTTTTTGTTTTTTTCTTTATATCCTGGTTTAATGTTTGAACGGAAAGTCTAAACTGCTGATTTTATATTGTATTTACTCTTGACGTTGACATTGTGTCTGGGATATGACTGTAAAGGGTCAGAAATGGAACCAGTTCACTTATCTGTTTAACAAACAAATTAAAATAGAAAGTTAACAAATTAAAGTGGATTTTCTCTCTTAGCTGTAAAAACTGGAAACTATTTTTCAGATTCAGCTTTAACAATGGGCATTACAGTGGGAATATGATCTCAGCAACTCTTTCTCTTACTTGCTCTGCACTGCCTAACTGTGCAGCCAATGTTATGTCGACCACTACCGCTAATATTCTGGGTTCTGTTATAAGGATTCATTTCCTCATATGGTCTTCTTGGGTATCCAAGTGTATATAATGTCCCTATCTTTCTCCTGCATAGTGCTTGACTTTGCAATATTTTCATTAATTGCTAGTTGCCAGTAATTTGCACTCACACATGTTGCATCAAGCCTCTTTGTCTGTGTCAACTGCACCAGTGGCCTCAGAAAACAGGTTGCTGCTGTGTTCCAAATGCATTGTGTTGAACAGGTAGGACTCCATCCTTTGCCCAGACATGCCCTCCTTAACCACCACCTTTTTCTTCCTGTCAGTAGAGGGTTTCCTATTTATCTCACAGTTTTAGATCCCAGTTCCATACGCCTTGACATGTTCGGAGTTATGTGTTTCAGAAGATATGCAGTCATATGCTTCAGAAGGTCTGTAATCATGTGCTTCAGAAGGTGTGCAGTCATGTGCTTCAGAAGGTCTGCAGTCGTACTTCAGAAGGTCTGCAGTCATGTGCTTAAGAAGGTCTGCAGTCATGTGCTTCAGAAGGTCTGCCTTCATGTGCAGGCTGATAAGACAGGTTTTAGGTTATCCTTCTTGAATGAGAAAAAAAGTAACAAGCTGAACTAGTCCAAGCTAATTGCAATTGCAATTTGGTGGCCATTTGATTTAGAATATAACTAATGCTAAACGTTGTTGGCATGTTATTGTTAAAATAACAGGAGTACAAAGGAGTTTACTACTATGGTAATATTAAACAAGTCTATATGATATAATCAGCCTACTAAGATGTTTGAAATGTGTATACAGTATAAGGAATAGAGTCGTACACTAAATTTGGGTAAAAGACAACTTTGTTAAGCAGTGTTGAGTATGTTAAGGTCTTCCAAGACAGTATAACAACAGCTACCACAGAAGAGCATCCAGAGTATCTTTTACAGCTTTAAAAGCTGCAATGCACTTCTCTGTTTCACACACATATACACACGCGCGCACGCATGCACACACACACATACGCACATGCACACACAACACATACACACACACACACACACACACACACACACACACACACATAAAATACACTTCAGTATTACACATACATACACACAGGTATGGCAGAGTGAGGTGTGTGACAGTTTTTAAAGCTATTCATTCATCATATTGATGTTTCACTCTTGCCTGCTGCCTGTAAGGCTATGCTTAGTATTTTATGGCTCTAGACACTGTAAAATGCTCCATAATCTTACACTGTGTGACTGGTAGTATAATGGGAGTATTTAAAGCTCCATGACGTACAAAGGATTTTGGGTCCCTCAAATAACAACACATGCTCTCAACATGGATGTCATCACTCACTTCTTGAACTTCACTTTGCATCCCTGTCATGGCAAATGTTTGAAAGACGTGTCAGATGGATAATGAGCTGCTTATGATCAAGGGCCTATCACGATCCTCTGTCTTCCATTGTCTTCCTCAGCCATCCTTCAGAAAAGCAGTGTAAAAATAGTTTCTATGTATAGGAGGGAGTATTCATTTACAATATGAATAAAAACTTAAATAATTCAATTTTATGGATTTTTTATTGCAGTTTTTATTTCTGTATTCTAAACAAGTTAGTATATGCCTATGTATAATTCAGTGAATCAGAGGATGCATAGATTGCTTAGACTAAAATGAAAGAAAGATTACCGACTGAATAAGTAATACCACTTCTAATAAGATGGCATAAAACAGCGATAGCAGGATATTCTAATTTAAAAGAGAAGCGGGCTAGCTGTTTCTACTGCATCCTTCAGTTAATTACAATGGCATATACTCTGGAGAAAAGGAAATGTGTCAGGGATCCTACATGTTTATTTTCATAGGATAGTCATGATTTTGGAATTAGGTTGTCTATAAAGTATAAATCTCTGCAGATGGTCTATTACTGAAAATGAAACTATTTCCTATATGCAATTTAATATTGCAGAATGTTAAAATAATGTAATTGAAATACTGGTTTGATTTCAGTTTGCTGAAATCCTATAATGGCAAGCCTTAATTTTTAGAAAAGGAATTGAAAAAAAAAGGACACCGTTTTGATTGTTTGATACACCATTGTATAAATTTTAGTTTCATTAAGTAATATGTGTATTTGAAAAGGTGATAATGCACACATATACTCTTAAGATTTATGCATTAAAATTATAGATATTGCTAATATTAAAATGTTAGGAGAAGATTATCATTTATTATTCATCTAGTCAAGGTAACTATTTCCATATACAGTGGAGATGACAGACAAGTACTATTTTATTCTGTTATGTGGAATTCCATCGATCCATCGATCCATCCATCCATCCATCCATCCACAACCCCTTTTCCCATTTTTGCACATGGGGTCAGGGTGTCACTTCAACAGTGACAATCTACAGCCAGGGTTTGCACTGTCGGGTGACTAGCCCTGCAGCATTAGCTCTTCCGCACCACACACTTGCACACACACTCACACCTATGGCCAGTTTAGAGTATTCAGTCTACATATTGCATGTCTTTGGATTGTGAGAGGAAACCAGAGCACACAGAGGAAACCCACTCGAGCACAGGGAGTACATGCAGACTCCCCACAGAAGACACCCTAGCTGAGAATCGAACTAGGGAACGTCTTGCTGTGAGGTGACATCATTATCTGCTGCACCACTGTGCTGCCCTGAGTTGTTTATAGTGTAATACTCATAAACAGAGTGGATAATAAGGAAGATTAATGTGCACATCACAAGCTATATAAAATGACAAAGCAAATTCACTGTAAACTCACCAAGTATACTAAATAAGTAAAAAATAAAGTTGCCTTGTGATTTTTCTCTTTGCTCTTTCTTTCATATTGTTTATAAGTAAGCAGTATCCAGTGCTGAAGTGACTGCTCATGGCCACAAGATAAACGTCTGCCACAACCTCTGATTACTCTGTTCATCATGCAGTTCTGATTGCTCTGTCCGTCATGCAGTTCTGATTGCTCTGTGCGTCATTCAGTTCTTCATTTCATTAATGGTCCATTCGAAGCACACTATCTGTACACATCGGGCATGCAGGAGCACCTCCTCCTCTTCATTCAGAAAAATCCATTTTCTTTATAGAGACAATCCTAGTAGAAATAGTAAATAAATATGCGTGCTGCAAACTGCCATGCTTAGAGTACACAAAAGCAGTAATGTGAAGTTTTTCAATCTCGACGTTCATTCATCACTGATGGGTTCGGAGCCGAGGATATCGGCTCCAACATGGCCAACTAGCAAGCTCAAAGTTCTCCAGTAGCTCGTGACCCCACCCCTTATCCCATGATACACTGCTGGAATTACCTCAGACCTAGTTTGCCGCGGCACGGATCTCTTGGTTTCAAGTTTGGCTCGAGACTTTATTGGGAGTTTTTCAACTTTCAGCAAGTTATATTTTCACTTTTTTATATACTTTGTTCTATTCATAGTAGCAGATATACTAGTTAGTAAATAGTACTTTTTTCTGTGTTTTTACCCCTTTCCTCAGTATTCTATCTTGCCTTCGGCCTTTTGGCCTTAGGATGAGAGATTAGCCAGTGATCCCCTTTGGGACTATCGTTTTGGATCTCTAATTACTGTTTGTAGTTATTAGTTGTTAGTGCCCCTTTTTGGGCTGTGTGTATGTTTGTGTGTTACTTAGTCTAAAACAGATCTTAGTTAATCAGTGTGCTTGAGTTGTGTAATGTCTGAAGATAAAGACAAGCATCCAAAGTCTGGGTTTAAAAAGTGCACAGACTGCAGACAGAAAATGTCAGTCACAGATGCCCATGTGCAGTGTGTTTACTGCTTGGGTGAGGTACATCTGCAAGAGTCTTGCAGCACATGTCATTCCTTTTCCACAAGAGTGTTAGCTGAAAGGAAGAGGAAATTGATTGATAGGGGTATCATTAAGCACCCCTTTTCTGAGGCATTGTCTAACCAGGATGGAGCCAGTAAATCATCCAAATCTTCTAAGTCTTCCACTGATTCTAGATCCAAGAAAGGAGAGAGGTCAGAAATTGTGGTGACTTCTGCTCCTCTGTGCTCGGAGCCGACAGTCTACTCTTTTTGGAACCGGGACACGGCCTTGGAACTGGTTACCAAAAAAACTCCTTTCGTATTACTCCAATTGGCTCCATCTGTCCACTCTTCCAAGTCCCCTGTCAGCTTATCTGATCTGGATATGGACCAGCTGGTTCAGAAACTCTTAGGTTCATAGGTTCATAGGTTGATACTAGGCTATCTGCCTTAGGGCATTTATAAGCCTAGCCAGACTGTGTTTGGCTTTCACCACCCTTTTAGATTAGTTGACTGTGCCTCTGTATAGTAGGTCACAGAAGGTAGCCCTTTTAAGGTTAGTTTACTGTACCTCTGTCAAGCAGGGACACAGAAGAGATCCCATCCACTCATCAAGATTTCTCTTGAAGAGGTTCAGTGAGGGGCTCTGCCTAACATGGATTGGGATTTTGTTCCAGAGTGAGGGGAGCCTCTGGGATATGAATCTGTCCCTCCAGCATGTCCTATTTATTTCTGTGCTGAGGCTCAAGTCCCTGGAGCGTGTAGCTCTAAGGGATTTGGATTTCCTGAGGTGAAGCATTACCATTAATTCTGGGTTGGACATGGCTTTATACGTCAGACACAGATTGCCTCTGAGTAGGCGATACGCAACTGAGTAGAGCTGGAGTTTCTTTAGCCGAACTGCATAGGGCATTTGTTTGAGCCCCTTGATCCTCTTGGTGAGATACTTTTGGGGTCTTTCCAGTTGCTGAAGGTGTCGGGTAAGGTACATCCCAAATGGGGCATTGTACTCAATTATGGGCCTGATAAGAGATGAGTAGAGGGGCACAATGACCTCTCTTGATCTAGATGTGAACCCTTTCATGAAAAGGTGGGCTATATAGAAGGTCTTTCTAACCACTTTGGCAACATGATTGTCAAAGGAGAGCTTGCTATCTACTTGGGTCCCCAAGTCCCTAATTACTTCTTCCGTACTTAATGGATTACCACCTATGTGGTAATTTGTGGGAACTTTGTTTTTCCCAAAGGGGATGACTATGCACTTTTTGGCATTTAGCTTTAGGCCATGGCTCTGGCACCAGTTATCCATCTCGGTGAGACCCTTTTGGGAGATGCTTGTGTCAGCCAGAGAGTCAATTACAGCACCCAGTTTGCAGTCATCTGTGAACTTGGTCAGCCATAGTCCACCCGTGTTAGCCTGTACCTCGGAGAAATATATACCGAACAGGAGAGGTCCCAGGACTGAGCCTTGTGGGACACCACTTCTAACTGGTTTAAGAGTCTGACATGGCACCTGCTATTCTGACCATGTGGGTTCTATCCCTAAGCCAGTTTGCAACCCATCTTGTGGCATAGGGGTTGATATTTAAGCTGGTGAGCTTATTTATGATGCCCGAGTGGGGTATTGTGTCGAAGGCTTTTGCAAGGTCCAGGTAGGCTGTGTGGACTACTTTCCCTTCATCTATGGCTTTGGTAACTGTTTCAAAGAAGTCGACCAGGGTCAAAAGGCAAGATCTGCCCTTAATAAAGCCAAATTGGGTAGGATCCAGTGTCTGGAGGTTCCCAATGTCTTTGTTTAAGATTTCCATGATGATACGCTCCATAGCTTTGCAGACCAGGCTAGTCAGGCTTATAGGGTGATAGTTTCCAGGGTCTGTTGTGGCACCACCTTTGTGGAGTGAGACGACTGTTGCTGTACGTCATTTCTTGGGTACGTATCCTGTAGTAAGGCTGAGACTGAACAGTAACTTTATATGAGGGTTTAGTTCTTCTTGGAGCTCGTGTAAGACACAGCCAGGAACACCGTCTGGTCCCATTGATGCTGCGTTTTTTGCTTTGGAGAGGGCAGCTCTCACCTGTGCATCTGTGATCTCAGGAAGGCTACACCCTGTTGGGATAGACATTTGCTCTTTTGGGGGGGAAGGGGGAGAGAAGTTTGCACTGAACCTTTCTGCCAGGATGTTGGCAATGTCTGTGGGTTCAGTGTATTTTTTGTCATTTTGCACTAACTCAGAGCATATCTGGGAGTTGCCTCCCAGGATTCTGACATAACTAAAGAAGGCCTTGTGATTATCTTTAGTGTCTTGTGCAATTTTTCTTTCGAAGCTGGCCTTAGATGATTTTATAAAGGATCGTAGTTTCTTGCTAGTACTTATCAGTGATGCCTTCCCTTTTTGTGATTTTGCTCTGTCATGTAGTAGCTTTCTCCTTCTGTTGTATATCTTATTTATGGCCGGAGTCCAGGTCTCCTGCCTTTGGAGGAGTGAGTCTTGGTTTTATTTGGGATAGCATGCTCCATGCATTCCTGTAGGTGTCCATGGAATGCTTTTGTAAAGGATTCTGCATTTTGGGCCGTATTTTCCACTGGCCCGGGGGCTTTGAAGAATTCCACCTCAGTTTTGAGAAGTGTGAAGTTTACTTTTGAGAAGTTCTTCAACGTGGTTTCCTTGGCTAGGGGTGGGGATGGAATATGAATGTCCAGTGAGATTTGTTTATGATCTGATCTTACCAATGAGGGGTATACCTCTGATGTGGAACATAGAGACCTCATGTTGGTGATGACCAGATCCAATATGTTTTCCCCTCTTGTGGGAGTGGTGACCAGTTGTTCCATAGCATTTGCATTTATAAATTCTAGGAACCGTTGGGCGAGGGTGTTTGGGCTTGAGTAGTTTTCCCAATCGATGTTTGGGTAGTTGAAGTCACCCAATATAATAGTGTTTGGAGAGACCTTCATATTCTCCAGTGTTCTCAGGATAGGCGAATGAGGTTTCTGTGTTTGGGAGGGTGGTCTGTATTAGGCTACAAACTGAAAGGCAGTTTTTCCCACTGTTAGTTGCACATGGATGGTCTCTGATGCTTTGTGCAGTGCCACTAACCTTGAGGTGTGGGTATCTTTGATAAATATGGATACTCCCCCTCCTTTTGTGGTTCAGTCTGAGTTTTGGGGCCGGAAAGCATGGTATGAAGCATAACCTCTTAGTGCTGGGGTGCTCTCGGGAGCCTTGAATCAGGTTTCTGTTACTGCACAGATATCGATATTTTCCATACTGAGGAGAGTCTTGAATGCGTGCATCTTGAGGTTTAGACTTCTGGCGTTGAGCAGCATTACCCTTAGTTTTTTTTTCTTTGTGTTGTCTATGGGGGTGGGTTTGTCTTTTGAGCCTTGCCTAAAAAAGGCACTATGGGGGAGGCAAGAGCCTTTGCCAGTATTCGAAAACCCAGGGGTGACAGGTGCAAGCCATCCCTAGCGAAGCAACGTGGCTTGTCAAGCATGTCATCCCAGGCTGACAGACACTGGATCCCCTTTGAATGACACCAATACTTTAGCCAATTGTTAAAATTGATCATTTTGTCTTTATATTGTGGCATCATTCTTGGTGAGGGTAAGATGCTACTCAAAGTCAGGGTCATACCGGCCTGAGCTACATGATCAAAGAGCTCCTGTACGTCTTTTTTCATGTAGTCCAGGGAGGTACATCTCAGGACATTCAGACCAGCATGGACAATGATGGAGTCATATTTGTACTTGCTTTGGAGTGACCTGAGTGCAGCTTACAGTAACCTTCTCCTTGTTCAGCCTGGTGAGTGGGACATCAGTGTATCTGACAATAGAGTCACCTATTACATGTGTATTAGGTGTGTTGTTTAGCTTTAAGGGCTGTGACTGTGTGGCACACTGACTTTGTGAGCTATGTGCTACATAGACATTGTTTCATGGTAGGTGTTGCTTGGATGTCTGCTTTGGAGGTCTCTGCTGCTTAGGCAGATTTTTATTTAGAGCCTCCGAGTATGTTTTTGTGTGTTTGTGTGTTTGGTTTGCTGATGCAATAGATCTATGTGAGACTGGATTTGTGGTGTGTGTGGTTACCTTCTCCTCCTGACAGGCTGTGCCAGTACTGGGTTGAGAGAGCTTAGCCTCCAGTTTGGCTATATAGTTGCATCTCTCACATATATTTGAGCTTGTTGGGAGGAGGAGAGGGTGGTCTGTATACACAAGGCAGTTGTAACATTGCCTCAAGATTCCCAGATTCACCAGCTGGACTGGAGAGTAAACCCAAAACTGACCTTTGGACATGCCTGAATAATATAGAGAACTATTTATTGACTGATCAGAAAGAACCAATAGGGAGCAAGTGCTTAGAAGGAGTATAAGAGGATGTAGTGCTTTAGTTTGTGTTTACCTATGAGATTACTTATGCGAGCAAGTGCAGGGCTTTAGAATGAAAATAGAGTGCTTAATTAGAGATTTAGAGCAGTTCTAAGGGAAAAAGTGAAGAGCAGACTCTGTGGAGCCGGGGATAGTTTAAACCTGTTTAAGCGGCACTGCCTGACGCTGCTCTGTGCGCAACACTGCGCAAAAAGAGAGTTGCAGGGTTTTAAGACAGAGAGATCAAGGAGTTTAGAATTGACCCAAAATGGCCAATAAAACTACAGCTTCTAGGCATTAAACACTCATACAGGGACAGGCAAGCTGTTCAGTGTTAACCACTGCCACTGGTGAACACAGAGACTTCCCTTTAGCCCAAGCAAGCACTGGCCTCCAAGAAACTTACAAACAGTCAGAACAGCAAATCTGTAACTGAACTTTCTTAAATTTCAGAAAGTGGGAAAAAAGCAAGTTTTTTTTTGTTTTCTTTTTTCTTTTTTTGTTTTAGTTTAAAGGTAGCAGAGATACACAAGTAGCAAAATATTCACAACAGTGCAATAAATGACCCCACACTTGAGCACTAGGCCAAAGTCAGGTAAAATGCAATTTTAAGAGAAAAAAAACGATTTTAAATTAAGTGCAACACAGGAAATGCAGTAAACAGGCTCTAGATGTGTTCTAAATACTGTTTCTAATACAGATATAAACTTTAGCAAGCCAGAAAATGCCGAAAAGTAGGCGGCAAAGCAGTAATTCTAAACAAAAAATCAGAAGAAAATACTTAAAATCTCAAAAGTGGCTCCTTTCTTCTCTCAGCATTTTCTCCCCTTGGTAGTTGCTTCAGTAACAACTAACAAGCCTGGAAAGATGCCAAAACCACGAGGCAGCAGGGTTTTAAGAGAAAGAGATCAAGGAGTTTAGAATTGACCCAAAATTACCAATAAAACTACAGCTTCTAGGCAGTAACCACTCCTACAAGGAGGCACCAGGCCTAGTTAAATTACTGTCTGCTCAGACACAACCATTGGAGCCGAAGACCACTACCCTTGAATTGTCTGCTCCTCCTCTGAGCCATATTGGACCTTCGGAGCCAGAGGAGGCTGACCTAATGAGCGTGGATCCCTTGGAGCAGACAACTGCTCCAGTGTCATCGGCTCCATCTGCTCGGATGTTTCTCAGTGCCGACTGGGGACTCTAGGAGCCGACACTCTCCATTCGGGTCCAGGGAGGATAGCCGCACCGACTTGTCGGTGCCAACCCTTCCTCTTGGGGCCTCGGCTCAGGTGAGCTCGGCCCCTACCTCAGGCTCAGAGCCCATGGCTTCGGTGCGGGAGGAGATCATGGCTCCATCGGAGCCACTGACTCCTTCTCATCAGAGCCGAGGTACTTTCGATGCCATGAGGTGAGTGTTGTCTCCCAAGACTTCCTCATCTCAAGGTCTGGCCTCTTCTTTCCCTAAAGTGCCTGTGTCTGTTTCTGTTTCCTCCGGTCCTCCCAAGCATAGGGACCCAGAGCCTCAAGTAGCCCCACAGGGCGCTCCCTGCTCTTCTGAGACCTCTCCAGAAGTTCCCCTGAAGAGGTTACCAGGAACAGATTATGCAAAAGGAGGCATTTGGATTCCCCCCAGGAGTCTATCACATCGTACACCAACCTGGATGAATCAGAAGGGTCCCCCAGATCCCCCTCTGAGGACATCTCCTTTGCAGAGATTCTTGAAATCCTTAGGCAGAGGTGTGATTGGCAGTCCAAGAGCTCTACTAAGGATGAGTCGGTTCTCCTGAAGGCATTTGTGTCTCAACCTTCCACCTCTTGGCTATCTCCGCCCTACGATGAGCTTATGGATCTGGTCTCTCGTAGGGTTTGGGAGCCTCCAGAATCTATGGAACCTGTTCCTCGGAGGCCTAATAAGTTTATTTCAGCCCCTGTGGATAAGTCCTTTTTGACCAAGGGAGTTCCTGTTGATGCCATGGTGAAGGTGGCAGCCACCAAAAAGGAAATGTCTGAGACTTCCTCATCTATCCATCCTCCTAATAGAGAATCTAGGATCATGGATAGATATGGGAAATGCATGTTCAGTTCAGTGACTTTCTCACTCAGATCACTGAACTACTTGACACATTTTACCAGACTTCAGAGAGATCTCCTTAAGGAGTTGGGAGATACTTTTCAGGGTGCTGTAGCGTCGAGTGTATCCAATAAAATTGCCACTCAGCTCTCTACCCTCAATTCAATAGCCAACTTGTCCATGCTTCTCGTATCATAAGCAGCTGATGGTTCGAGTAGAGCTGCAGGTACAGGAATTGCTCTCCGTAGGCATGCCTGGATGCAACTCTGTTCTTTGCAGAACCCTTCAAGTCTTCCTTTACTAATACCCCAATTTGATGGCTCATCCTTGTTTGGGCCAAAGGTGAAGGAGACTTTAACCAGGTGTGAGCAAGAAGGAAAGACTCTGTCTGCCGTCGGAGTCCGTTTTTCCATCCCCACTCAACCCTTTCCCAATGGTCAGAGAGGAGGAAAGATGTGGTTCCAGAAAGCCCTAGGAGTCTTTCAAGACACACGTGGAGAGCCCCCCTTCAGAGGCATAGGAGAGGGTTTCAATGGAAGACATTGCCCTCGGGGCAGAGGGGGTCTGCAACACCAGGGTGACAGAGATCACTTCTCTGGTCAATCCTACCAGTGCTCCTGAAAGGAGGCCCGCCTGTCCTACTCTGAAGACAGTCGGGGGTCACTTATCTTTGTACCCCAAAGCCTGGCTAAATATAACAAATGACAATTGGGTACGAAGTATAATTTCCAGACGGTATTTCATACCATTCTCCACCCAGCCTCTTCCCATCAAAAATATCCCAGACATTCCACCCAGTCATTTGGGACAAGCAGCAATAGAGGTACGCCGATTGCTAGAAAAAAGAGTCATCTAGCTAGTCTCAGCAGACCAGACAGGATTCGGAACTTACTCAAGGTTCTTTTTGGTTCCAAAGAAAAGAAGGGACTGGAGACCCATTTTGGATCTCAGCAGACTCAACCAATTTGTGAGAAAAGAGAAGTTCCGAATAGACACGCTACAGTCCATACTCCCCTTGTTGGGAAAAGACAATTGGATGGATGCGTACTACCACATAAAGATGGCCAGAACATCCAGAGATCACCTGCATTACCGGCCGGGAGCCAATCTTGAGCTCTGCCCTTTGATCTCACTACAGCCCCCAGAGTGTTCACCAAGTGTATGACAGTAGTCACGGCTCACCTGAGGCATCTAGGATTTCAGGTTTTTCCATATCTAGATGATTGGCTCCTTATCTCCACCACCAGGCATCAACTTCTTCAAGCGAGAGAGGCTACTCTGACACACTGTGATCAGCTAGGCATTACAGTCAAATTTGAAAAGTCTGCCTTGTTGCCATCACAGCATATCATTTTTATAGGGACAGAACTAGACATGTCAACTACCACTCTCCACCTTCCGCCAGAAAGAATCTTTATTCTTCACCATCACATCATGTCCCTAATATCAAAGAACAGAGCACCAGCAACAGAGGTATTGAAAGTTCTAGGATTGATGGTGGCAGCTATTATAGCAATCCCCTTAGCAAGGATGCATATGAGAATCCTTCAATGGCTTCTATTCACACAATGGTCTTACCAAGAACTTCCAATGAGTCACATGATCCTGATAACAAATTCCTGCAAGAAGTATCTTCAGTGGAGGTTGACGTCTCTTCATGTCACAATAGGACTTCCTTTCATGCTTCCCCCTCCTGTTGCCACTGTGACCACAGACACTTCCCTGATAGGGTGGGGGGGGGGCTATTGAAGGGAAAGACTGCCCAAGGCACATGGACAGATCAAGAATCGCATCTGCATATCAATGTCCTGGAGATGAGAGCAGTACTTCTAGCATTGCAATACTTTTAGGACTCTCTTCCTCTAGGGACAATTGCAATACAGACAGACAGCATGTCAGTGGTCTGGTATCTGAACAAACAAGGCAGGACCAAGTCTTATCCTTTTTGCCGAGAAGCCCTCAGAGCATGGCAGTGGACACTGTCATCACAGCGCTTTCTATTAGCAATGCACATCCCAGGCAAATCCAACATAATAGCGGACAGACTGAGCAGAGCAATCTTGTTGCCTCACGAATGGTCCCTCAAACAAGAGATTGCAGACAGAATCTTCCGCAAATGGGGCCAGCCTTCCTGCGACCTTTTCACCAGTGACATTAACAACAAATGCAGAAGCTATTTTGCCCTAATTCTCACACCAGGTCACTCCCCGAGGGATGCTCTTGTCCATGATTGGCCCCAGGGTCTCCTCTATGCATTTCCACCAATTCCCCTGATTTTCAAATTCTTACAGAAAGCAAAGTCACTGGGATGGACAATCATCCTCATAGCCTCTCATTGGCCTCGGCAGATTTGGTTCCCATTTTCTTATTATCATATTCTGGAAGATCCATGGATCCTGGATCCGGTTCCGGACTTGTTGGCACATCCGTCAGGGGATCTTCTCCCGTCATTGCAGACACTGAAGCTAGCTGCTTGGCTGCTCCAATTTCTTGCATAGCCAGGCTCTATAATCTTTCCCATGACACTAGTCAGATTTTGTTGGCTTCCCACAAACCTTCCACCAGAAAATTGTATCGTAGTAAGTGGAAGAGTTTTTCCATTTGGACTTCTTCCCACAACATTGACCCTTATCAAGCGCCATTGTCTTCTGTCTTACAATTCTTTACAGAAATCTTCAACAAAGGAGCAGCAGCAGCTACGGTGCAAGTACAATTAGCTGCTATATCTAATTTCCATCTAGGAATTGATGGTTTGAATATTATGGCTCACCAATTGTCTAAGGCTTTTCTAAAAGGTTCCTTTCACATTAGGCCTCCAGTGAAGACACCTTATTCCCCCTGGAATTTGAATTTTATGTTATCTCGCATCATTCTTCCTCCTTTTGAGCCTGCATCATCTTGTGAGCTAAAATTCTTGTCGTGGAACACTATCTTCTTAGTAGCTATCACTTTAGTCTGTAGAGTGTCAGAGCTCCAAGCCCTTTCCATCAAGCCCTCTTACATGGTCTTCCATGCTGACAGAGTATCTCTCAGGACTAATCCATCCTTTCTGCCCAAAGTATGTTCTGAGGTTAACATTAATCAAGTCATTGAGTTGCCCGTTTTCTTCCCTAATCACACCAACAAATTGGAATATATGTTGCACAAACTCGATGTTCACAGACAACTTAGATTTTATTTGGACAGAACCAAAGACATTAGGAAATCAGATCAACTCTTTGCGTCCTTTTCTGAGACCAGGAAATGTAAACCAGTTGCCAAAACAACCCTAAGTGGCTGTCGGATTGCATCACCTATACATATGCTTCTCATAATATGCCACTGTCTAGTAAGGAAAAGGCTCATTCAACCAGAGCAGTTTCTACCTCATCAGCCTTTCAAGCCTTTGGATAACATCTGTGCAGCAGCCACCTGGTCTAAACCTCACACTTTTCTAACTCATTACAAAGTGGATAAGGCCTCCAGGGACAGGGCTTCATTTTGTTCTATGGTTCTGAAGAGTGTACTTCCGTGAGCCACCCAAGATCAGGGTGCTAAGGACACTACCCATCAGTGATGAATGAACGGCGAGACTGAACAACTTCACTTAAAGAAGTTATGTACTCACCATAACGTTCCATGTGAATTGTTCCATCTCACCTTCATTCTCACATCCCTCCCTCCTTCCCCCCTCCTGGCTGACAGTTGACCTGGAGGCTGTCTTCATCCTGGTTTTTCAATGTGTAATCATACTAGTCAGGATTATTATTGTACTTTTATATGGTATGCAGCAAACAAGATCTGAGGTAATTCCAGCAGTGCATCATGGGATAAGGGGTGAGGTCTAGAGCTACTGGAGAACTTTGAGCTTGCTAGTCGGCCGTGTCGGAGCCGAGGATCAGCTCCAAACCCATCAGTGATGAATGAAGGTGAGATGGAACAACTCACATGGAACGTTATGGTGAGTACATAACTTCTTTTTTCTCCCCAGTCTTAAAATAGCCTGAGTCTGTGTAACCATGAGTGTCCTGTCCAACTGTTACAAGATACTAACCAATATCTTCCAACTATCCCTTACTTTGACTCAAACTTTAGCTCTGTCCTACTTAATGCCCTCCTAAAACTGAAGACTTTTGAAGAAAAGGTGGTGAATTCCAGTAAATAACAATGGCAATAATTGGAGTTACAAACTTCTTTTACTTTAGAAAATGTATATTAATTCACATTCTGTTATTCTATCGCTGTAATAGTATAAACATGTCTCTGACTGTCCCATATTATTTCTGGATTTTCTTATTCATTGAGAGATACATTGATATTATACTTTGACGTAACTAGACTTCAACATGTATGCATGTGTAATGATGCAGATAATATGCACTACAATTTGAATCATACACCATGAAAGAGAGAAGCACTTATTTCCATGGTCATAATGAGTGACCCACCATAATACAGATGCCTGGTGATTAGTATACAAGGCCTGCACATATTCCAATGAATATTGCAGAGCAGCAAGCCCATGTAGTTTTCCGTTTTGTAAATTGTTAAGTCCAGAAAATCTATCCTGAGGAAGTCAGTGGAGTGGCTAATGTGAAATAGAGACTTTTTAAGGCTTTCCAAGGAGTTATTCCAGGTGAAGAAAATACTGTCTTTTTTACCTGGGCTTATTGATGTTTGACTATAGACTATTTCCTGGATTTGATAAAGGTCCTTACAAGAGTGAAAGCATTGACATTTATAATGCATTTGATCCCTGGACAATGGTTTCCATGCTGGACTGCTATATAGATTTCTGATTTTGTTGCACCTAAGTATTTATTTTACATTTGTTGACCTGGATATTCTGACTGGATACATGTGCATTTTCAGCGGATCATTTTCAATAATTTTAAAGGGGATTATTTTCCAGCATTAAGGTCCTAAATAGACTGAGATTAAGGCTAAGTAGGTATATAAAGGAGTTACCTGACATTGACTCCATAGTGTGCCATTTCAAAACCTGAGAATATTGCAGAAAAAGTAGCTGTATAGAGGTGTTACCTGACATCGACTCCTTAGTGTATCATTTCAGAACCAGAAAACTGGTGGACCTTTCTGGCGTGACAGGGATGAATAAGGAATATACAGTGAGCATATAGATGTTAGACATCACCTGCACCTGTACTGATACTTTACGTATGTGTAGTCTCGTTTTTATTACACAACCCACATGAAGAGTATTCACCCTATCTACCATTCTGTAATACTCAATGGCATATACTGCACACTGATGTTCTGTGGCACACCCTGATCATTACACTTATGGATCACTGATTCAACATGTGACATCAATGAGTGTGTATTGAGCACCACAGTAATCCTATGAGCACCATGGCCACAATTTCTGTATGTGAGTGTGCATTATATATCACACTTATCCATGACACAATCCTTGTGAGATTTCTACATTATACGTATGTGTGTACCATGTATATGGACATGGCCAGAATGTTTCCATGTGTATGCAGGTGCTGTGTTGCACCGTGGGTCACTACTGTCTGTTCAGAACTGACAAGACTTATTTACTCTGTTTGTATGCTGCAGTTCAGTAACTACTTATATTTATTTTGTGGGTCTGGGATATGTCCTGCTGATTTTGAATTGTGCTGTATGCACATTGGTGCAAGGTTAATTGTATTGCTCTGTGATGCACAGTTGGCTCTGCCCAATTATGGAGGCTTTAAGGCTTATGAGATTCAACTGTTTGGGGAAGGGCAATGTATTGAAAACCACTTTCTCTCAATCAACTTTCACAAAATGTACACATAATAGCAATACTCATTTCTTAATCAGGTAAGCCCACCGGATGCATAGTCCCTTTTCAGAAACAACATAAGTGAAACATCTGGTTAAGTGGCTTGCACAGTGTCACACATCAGACAAATGAGGACTAAGAGAATCAAACTCTATACCATAGGAACTACATTTCATAGCCATATCCCTCTGAGACAATTGCCATCAATAATTAGCTATACATCACTATTTAAAAATTCCATTGACCTTTCTCTAATTGTTTGTAAGAAACATCCTGCAGACAGAATTCTCTGATACCAAGTTTATTTAGTTCAGGATTATGAGGAGCCTAAGCTTATCCCAACATTAAGTAGGCATAAGGTAGAGAAACAAATTCTGGACAGGATGCCAGTCTATCACGGGATGCACACACATGGCATACACACCTGTCTGCCATTATACAGTACCATCATTTCACCTATGACATACTGTTCAGATAGGAAACAAAGAGGACCACCAGGCAAAACCCCTGTGAGTACAAAGGAGAAAATATGGAGTTTGCACAGAATGCACCCTGGGCAGGAATCATGCTCTAAGACATTAATCCTAATCACTGAGCAGGTCAATCACTTTTCTTGTGCAATCTTCCACCCTAATTTATTTTGTACAATGTTAAAATTGAAGTGATTTATCAAGCATACAAGATATGGAAAATGAAAGACCCAGACGTTCTTGTGTATGACATAGATGACCTGCTTTGTCTATTTTCTACAGACATGTATTTTTCATTAAATATGTATTTTCTTCAAATATAATTTAGTTTTCTTTGTAATTGGGAAGTTTTGTCTACCCTGTTCCATAAATGCTGTCATATGGAATTTACAATAATACCACATAATTATCAGATTGGCTTTGTAATGTAAAGTACTGGATTCAATAGAAAATGTCAGGATAAAGGTTGGTCATACTATGAAATGCCACCGATGTGAATACCAAAAATCAAACAATCTGAGTAGCAGGAAATGGTAACTGGTCATAAATTTGTGCTGAAACAAATCTGTGTGTTTAGTCTATGAGAAGATCTGTTTTTTTTTTTTTTTTTTTTTTTTTTTTTTTATCAGATGTTTTAAACTTTCTCAAAAGATGACCAAAAACAAAATGGCTAATGGTTTCCTTTTATTTCCCTGGTGTTTTAAGAGTACATCTGCAAAAAAAAAAAAAAAAAACACAAGATAAAGCAATCCAGCTTAATTTATTAGGCCAACATTTAGTTTTAATTGAGAATGATATGCAAAAGCAAATATGATACAAGTTACATTTAGTGTCTCTATGCTGTTTAAATGTACTTTTACTTCTAGACCTTTGTCAGCTGCAAGTCTGGCCCATACAATGCAGTGAAAGTATGCAGAAATGTGGAGAGGCGCGACATGTTAGGCATGCAAGTGCAATATAACTGAATTCATATTATTTGTTACGTAGAAGATCAGCGTGTGATAAATGAGACCTGATACAATTCTAATAAGATATTTAAAGAGATATTAGAAATTACATGATTAGAGACACTGAAGAGAAATTGAGTGATATCTTAGTATGGGAGATGGTGTTCATATTATGGTTATAGAAGGAAGAAGGAAAAAAGATGGAGAGAGAGATTATAAGAAGAGTGTCTTCAGGTAGCTTAGGTGAGTAGGGAGGAAAAAGAAAGGGATAGAGGAAAGTTCTGCAGAGATGAAGTGGTAAGGTAGTGGAAATTCATAGATCATAGATTAGTACTAGGCTAACTGCCCTTGTTGGCCATTTTTAGCCTAGCCAATTACCCCATGTGAGAATCAAACCCTGCACCTTGTGTTTGTAAGGAAAACACCTTAACCATTATGCCAACATCCCTTTGGAAACACAACCCTAAAAATTGTGGTTAGCCATTAAAGAAATTGTACATCCTGCCCAAAAATGCAATCTTGACCCCTCTCTCATTAACTCACCACTTGAAACTGTAGTAGAATTCAACTTTTAATTCATAGACAGTATAGTGTCCCTAAAAAGGATTCCTAAACATCTAGTCCAAACCTTGCCCAACAGCCACAGGTCCACACATTTACTTTCCTAGTCAAACCTGAGCCCATATCCTATATAAAATTCTTAAACAAACTCAAACCATGCTCTGCTTCAAATGACCGTCCTAACAAGTACCTTAAAATAGTAGCCAATAGCATTGCCTATCCAAAATCAATCTTTTTAAATAGGTCAGTTCAGGGATACCACATTCCCCTCTCTCTGGAAAAAAAATCACCCATCATCCCTCTACACTGAAGGAAATTTAACAGACATGACTAACTATCCTCCCACTCTAAATTACGTGAACAATGAGCACCTGTAAACTGCCTCCTACAGGAAGAACTCCCATCCCCCACCCAGCACTGCTTGTATCCCTCCCATACTTGTAACACTGCACTTCTATCCTTCATAGATATTGCTAATAAAGCTAGCGGTAACAGCAAACTAGTCTCTTCCTTATTTCTATTCTTATATATTATCTATATCTAGTGCCTTCATCACAGTTGTCACAGCAAAATTATACTTCAAATATCCTAACTAGGTGTATCTCAATACATCCTTCTGTGGTTCAAAAGCTACCTTTCCAGTAGTTATCAGTCAGTAAAATGGCATTCCACGCTCTCTCCATACCTTCCAGCCACCACCAGTGTAGCAGAGTGCTCTATTCTTGTTCCCCTCCTCTTTAGTATTCCTGACATCACCCTCAGTATCCCAGGTGCTTAGCGTAAGAGACCAGTTGCCATAATGGTTAAGATCTTCACCTTCCATGCAGAAGGTACGAAGTTCAATCCTGACCTCTGACCAATGCCTGTTTGGAATTTGTATGTTCTCCTTTTGTCTCTTATTCCACCTCTTAAAGAAACATGCTGAGTGTTTCCATCTCAAACTCACATAAGAACAGAGCTCTGGACAGCAGTGCAGACTATAGATGGTGCCCTATATCAGAAAGAGTTGTATAGACCAACTGCTTTGGACATCTACCACAGTGTGTGGTATTATCAAGAGAACATGCATCACAGAATGCATACTGTGGCAGGGCTAGCCACTTGATGCTGTAACAATATGGCTCTAGGTGCTCTTGTTGTGTTGACTAATGTTGCCAAAATGGGCATGAGTATTTGATGGTGATAAGTTGGTTGAGGACTCTGACCTATGCCAAGGACCCATACTAATGGTGGGAGGGGTGTATGTACCCCTATTGGCCAGTGTGTACCTGCCATAAAGCCCAGCTGCTCTAGGTTAATAAGCTACTGGCTGGCCAGTGTCCAATTGCCCAGCTTGAGTTACCCCTGATAGCTCTGTTAAATAAAAGCTGGACATAAAACCAGTCAAGCTGCCAAACACGAAAGAAGAAATGCCACACTCAGTGTAGGTTCACTGACAGGACGAGGCTTGGAAGTGGATGACATAATGGTAAGGAGGAGGCTGGACATCCTTTGCATTCAAGAGACAAGGGGGAAGGGCAGTTCCGCAAAGCCATTTGGCTTGGGATCCAGAGTCTACTACTCAGGAGGAGGACAAGTTAGAAATGGTGTGTGAATTGTAGCAAGGGAAGTGCTTCAGAAGACAGTGAGAGATGCCATCAAACTTAGTAACAGACTCACGGCAATCAAACTCCAATCTTGTGATGGTGAGAAAAAGAGTTCATTCACACAGCAGTTGCAGGACCGAGTAGATAAAACAGGATAACATGAATTGGTGTTGATAATAGGTGATTCAAATGCACATATCAGGATAGGCAGAACAGGATATGAGGACTGCCTGGATCCACATGAGTGGGGCAACAGGAATCAAGACGTAGAGGCCATTCTAGACTTCTGTGTTTCAAATGGCTTGATGATAGCAAACACATGGTTCAGAAAGGGGGACATTCACAAGATCACATACAAAAGTTGCCAACATGAAACTCTGATAGACTTCCTCCTACTAAGGAAAGTGTACAGGTGTACAATCAGTTATTGGAAAGTTAACCCCAGTGAAACAATCGGCCATCAGCATAAACCATTTGTTGCCACAGTCTGAAGACCTGAAAGCTGAATGGAGAGAAAGCACAACAATTCAAGGAATTACTCAGGGCTCTAGCACCTCAAGAAGAGGAGGAAATACATGGAGTTGAAGAAGAATGGCAGTGTCTCCAAACAGCAAGCATGAGCACTAAACAATGAATATGCAGATGAGCCAGGCATGGAAATAAGATATATAAGGAAAACTGGTGTGGGAATGCAAAAGTCCAGGAAGTCATCAAAAGAAATCAGGAGTGCAGGAAAAAGTGGAAGATAAAGACAGACCAGGCTAGGAAGAAATACAGGTTGGCTAACGAAGAGGCTAAGAGAGGAGTTACAGTACCAAAGAACAAGGCATCAGAGGCACTCTACCAGCTTCTGGAAAGTGATCAGTAGAGGGCACAAAGAAGCTAGATCAAGATGCAAGGCAAAGACAGAAAGATAAAGATAGTCAGACACCCTTCATAAGGGATGCCAGCAACAACCTGCTCACCAGTCAACAGGAGATCAAAGGCAGATGGAAGGATTACTTCCAGCACCTTCTGAATGATGAAAACCCCATAAAAGCTGCTCTGCCCTAGAAACAGCCTACGGCAAGAAAAGAAGAGGACCCCACCTTGGAAGAAGTAAAAATAGCACAAAGGAAAATGAAATCAGGGAAAGCGGCAGGCTCAGATAAGGTCAAAACAGATATTATCAAGATGTTGGGTGAGATGTTGAGAAATGGCTCTTGAGGGTACTCCTAGCAGTGTAGAGAGAAAGGTGTATCCCAGATGACTGAAGAATAAGCATACACAGAGTAAATTCACAATTGTGAGCAGTATAGATGTATCAAACTCCTATCACACTGCATGAAAGTTCTGGAGAGGCTGATTGATAAACAAATACAGAGCAGTAGAAACCAAGATGGGAAATGAGCAGTTTTGGTTCAGATCAGAATGCAGCACAACTGATCCAATGTTTGCAGTGAGACAGATAGTTGAAAAGAAGCTAAAGGTCAGGAAAGAGTCCAACTGAGCATTCCTAGATTTGGATAAAGCATATGATAATGTTCCAAAAAAGCTGATTTAGACAGTCCTGCGGCAGTTTGAAATCCCAGAAACATTGGAAGAATTAGTGAAACCTATGTACAAGGACCCAATTGCTCAAGTGCGAATGGTGTTCAGTCTTACAGAGGGTTCAGCTCTGAGCCCACTGCTGTTCATAATGGTGATGGACCACATTAGCAAACAGGTTGGAGGGGACAGGTCAACAGAGGTGCTTTATGCAGACAATGTGGCATTACAGGCAGACTCTGAGCAAGAACTTCAGCAAAGGATAGGGAAATGGAATAAAAAACTGAAGGTACAAGGAATGAAACTAATACTGATATGACAGTTGTAATGGCAGCAAATGAGGCAAATCATAAGAAGGTAAAAACTGAGATAGAAGAAAAACAGTGGAACAGGCTAACAGCTCTAATTGTGTGGGAGGGGTGGTTGAGGAGAAGGGAAGTCTTAATGAGGATCATAGGAGGTTACTAGGCTAATGGCCCTGGGGCCCTTGCAAGCCTAGCCAAGAGTTTATCCCCAAAAAGAAACCTAAATCAGCACCCGTCTCCCCTGTCAGTGAGGGAACCCCTGGGACAAATTTGTGGTTTCCCATCCACTCATCAAGGTTGCGCTTGAAAAGGGACAGTAAAGTACTCTGTTTGACGTGTATGGAAAGTCTATTTCAGAGACAGGGCAGCCTCTGGGAAACAAACCTGGTTCTCCAGCAGGTTTTGTTGATGTTGCATATTAGATTAAAGTCTTCTGAGTGGATAATGCATGAGGGGTTAGACTTATGCATATGGAACATCTCTAGTATGGCAGGGTCCAAGATTGCCCTGTAGGAGAGATACAGATCACCTCTGAGCAATATGTACGATATCGAGTAGAGTGATAGTGATTTCAGCCTGTCCACATAGGACAGGTGTTGGAGGCTTTGTGAGGTATTCTGTGGTCTTTCCAGTTGGTGCAGATGCTTGGAGAGGTACATAACAAACAGGGCGTTATAATCAATTATTGGTCTAGTGAGTGAGGAGTATAGAGTGCTAATAACCTCAGTTTTCTGGATGCAATCCCTTTACTTATGAGATGAACCTATCAACCTGAGTACCCAGGTCTCTATCCACATGTTGTGTGTTTAGGGTGATGCCATTGATGTAATCAGTAGGGGCTGTGTTTTTGCCAAATGGTATGATGCTACATTTTTTTTGCATTTAGCTTGAGGGCATGACTTTGGTACCAGTCATTAGTTGCTGTGAGACCCTCTTGCAGTATGTTAACATCATTTGGGGAGTCAATGACAGCACCCAACTTACAGTCGTCTGCAAATTTGGTCATTCACAGGCCTTTTGTCTTTGCCTGGACCTCTCAGAAGTAGATGCCAAACAGTAGGAGGGTCCAATGACAGATCCCTGGGGAACTCAACTAGTGACACATCTGCTATCAGAGGTGGAGGTGCCTATTGTGACCTTGAGGGTTCTGTCGGTGAGCTGTTCAGCATAGTTGTCTGCATCCTCTGAGGAAGGATGGTGGTATGAAGCTACAGATACCCTCCCTTAGGAGGTTGTAGTCAGCTTTTGAGAAGTCTTTTAGCTTGATTACAGCTGGGGAGAGTTGGGTGGGATAGAAAATTTGAATGAGACAGATGGTCTGATCTCACCAGGGAAGAACATACTATGGGAGTGGTGCAGTGGTTGCCCATGTTGGTGAGAACCCAGAATGTTATCTCCCCTTGTGGGGGATGAGATGAGCTGGTCTAGTGCATCAGAATTGATGACATCAAGGAATCATTGAGTGAATGCATTAGTGCAGGAATAGTTCACCCTTTCTATGGTGGGGTACTTGAAGTGACCAAGGATCCGGGTGTTAGGGGGTACCTTGATGGAGTCAAGTAGATCCAGGTAAGAGGAGTGGGTGTCCTTAGTCATTGAGGGGAGTCTATAGCTGTGTATAACTTGGATGGGTGTCTTGCCACCTGTCACTTGCACATGGAGTAGTTCCAGTGCATCATTCTAGCAAGCCTGTCCTTAATGAAGACAGAGACTTCACCTCCCTTAGTCTTCCCAACCTCATTTTGGGGTCAGAATGTGTGGAATGAGGTTTAGCCTGGTAAGGCAGGGGTGCTCTCTGCAGCCCTGAATGAAGTTTCCATGACTGCACAGGCACTGGCATCTTCTAGTGCAAGGAGACCCTCCAGTGAGTGCATTTTCAGGCTAAGGCTCCTAGCATTAAGCAGCATGACCTTTAATTAGTTTTCTGACAGATCTTTGATGTTGGAAAATTAGTTTTTTGCACATTGCCTAAAAAGGCACAATGGGGAAGGTGACAGCCTTGGCCAGGATTCAGAATCCTATTGGTGACAGGTGAAGGTCATCTCTGGCAAAGCATTGAGGCCTGTCAACCATGTCATCTCAGGCAGACAGATACTGGATCCCCTTGGAATGACACCAGAAACTAAGCTATTGTTGAAGTCAGTTATTTTTTGTTGGTATTGTGGTAACATTCTTGGGGAAGGTAGGATGCTGCTTAGGGCTAGGGTCATACCTGCCTAGTACACATACTCTGAGAGCTCAGTCATGTCTCTCTTCATATAGTCCAGGGAGGTACGTCTCAAGTAATTCACACCAAAATGGACAATAACAGTGTCGTACTTGTTGTAGAGTGACTTAAGTGCATGCGCGATGTGGTGGATTCTGGCACCAGCCAGACAAGTGACTGTGACCTTCTCCTTGTTGAGCCTGGTGAGGGGGACAGCAGTGTGTCACACAACTGAGTTTCCAATGACTGGTATGTTTGGTTTATTGTTATGCCTTGTGGGCTGTGATGGTTTATTGTTTTGTCTTATGGGCTGTGCTTGTGAGACGTGTGTTGTCTGCTTTTCTAATTTCTCCAAATCTTTTGAGTTTCTAATACTATGATGGGAATGGACCCCATTCCTAAGTCAAAGTATGATTACAGTTTATGAAATTAGTATTGTTTCTTTGATGTCATCCAAAAGTGCTCTTTGCAGCACCTGCAATACACCCAGTAATGGCTCCTTCTGCAATTTGTATGGGGTTACATGGATTGCTAACATACTCAGATACAATTGTAGGTAAGACCCATTGCTCCTACTACTATTGGAACTGTCTGGGTATCTTTCTTCCACATTGCTCTCATTTCTGCTTGCAAATCCTGATAGTTTATGACTTTGTGGCTCTCTGTATGCAGGAAACTGTAGTCATTGGGTGTAGCGATTCCAATAATCAATGCTACTTTTGTCTTCTTTTGTTGGACCACTATATGTGGTTTTCTAGGATCTGTCTTTTGAACTGTTGGTAGTGGGTGATCCCAAGTGATATAAACTTCATTTTCTATGATGCTTTGTAGCTCATGTTTACAGTGTTTTTCAGCCACTTTAGTACCATAATGTTTGCACAATACCCAGTGCAACAGTCTTGCCACATTATTATGCCTTTCAGTATACTGTCATTCTGCCATTAGTATGTCACAACCAGCAACAATGTGTGTGACTGTTTCCAATTTGGTTTTACAAAATCTACATTTGTCTGTTTCTCGCACATGTTCAAAGGACTTTGTAAACCAGTGTGTACATAGCCCACTGTCTTGGACCGCCAATATTAACTTTTCATCTCTTGGTTTAAATTCGCCTCTCTTTGACCATTCCTGCATTCATTCTTGATCAACATTAGGTTTTTCCAGAAGTTTCCTATACTTGCAAGTATATTTATGCTTTTTCCACATTTCTTGACTTCTCATCTGGTCCTTCACCTTATACTCTTTCTTTTGTTTTCTGGCACATTCACTTGCTGCCTGATTTTTATCAACTTCTGATTTGATTTCCATTCCTGCTTGATGCCAATATGCTTCTGCTAAATTAAGCAGAGACGTCATCTTAGATTTATTCTTCTCATGTTTCAAAACTTTCACTACATTTGGGTCTTGTGAGGTCAGCAGATATGCTTGGAGTCCCACAATTGCAGATCTATACATGTAATCAATTTCAAGGAGGCCCATCCCTCCTTCAAAATGGGGAATATATAATCTTGGTTTACACTGATTTTTATAAATCATTTGGTGAGCAGAAAGCATCCTTCTTGTTTTCCTATCTAATCTGTCCAACATGTAGTCTTGCTGTGTGTGATGCATTTGGTGTTGTGTGAGGAATGTTTGTGAGTGTGTTTAAGAGGTCTCTGCTATGTTTAGATATGTTTTTATTGAGGACCTCTGCCTAGGTAGGTGTGTGTTGTGCTTGGTTGTGTGATATGAGTGGTGTGCTGTTTGTGCTGGCAATCTCCTCTTTGTCAGGAATACTGACTGTGTCACGCAACAACACAGATTCCAGCTTACTGATGTAGATGCATTTCTCACAAGTAGAAGAATTATGTGCTAGGAGAAGACAGTTGTCAGTGAACATGAGGCAGTTGCTACACTGTGTCAGTATGCCCATGTCAAGCAGGCTGGCAGGAGTTTTCCAAATACTTGGATGGACTTATGGAGAGAGGATTTTGAAAAGGGTTTGTCCACAAGAGTGTAGAACACAAAAACCTTCTTACATGTAAAGTAACTGGCCTGCAGCACAAGTGCTAAAACCAAAACTAAGATGCTTAGAATAACAGGTACATTTAATTAGGCGACTAACAAGCAGTAATAAATGCAGCAGAATGAAAGCACTTGAACACTTCAGAGCAGACAGAAAAAATCAGGTGGTAAAGTAGGAAGAACACAATTACAGTAAAAGCAACTGAATAAAGTGTAATTTTTTTTGTATTAAGTGGAGAGGGAGGTAACAGTCCAGGGAGGTCAAAAATAGAATCAGAGGGGCTGCAGCTAACCAGCAAAGAGTGTCAGGAGTAGTGTATGACAAAAGAATACCATGGAAAGAATTATCATGGAGATGATCAACAGAGATATAGTAAACCTAAAAACACTGGACCCAACCCAGTTTATTTTTGTCAAGGGCAGATCATGCGTATTAAACCTGATGGACTTCTTTGAGAAGGTCACCAAAGAAATGTATGAGGGCAAAATCATTCACACTGTCTACCTTGACCTGGCCAAGGCATTTGACACAATACCACACTCAGTCATTGTTGACAAACTCAAGAAGTTAGGTACAAACCCATATGTCACCTGGTGGATAGTCAGCTGGCTCACAGGCAGGACCCAGGAAGTTAGAATTGGGGAGTCCACCTCTACAAAGAGGCCAGTCACAAGTGGAGTCCTTCACGGATCAGTCCTTGGACAGCTCCTTTTTGGCTTTACTTCTCAGAAGTCAAGGCCAATGTCAGTGATCTCTGACTGACTAAATTTGCAGATGATTGCAAAGTAGGAGCTGTCATTGAATCTCACACTGACACAAATGTTGTACAGGAGGGGCTGACACAGTCTGGTGTCAGACTCATGGACTAAAACTAAAAGCCAAGAAATGCATAATAGTATCCTTTGGGAAGTCATCCATCCCTGGTAACTATGATATTGACAACACAACCCTTAGAGTTGACCCAGTAGTCAGAGACTTAGGGACACACATAGATAGTAATCTAGCCTTTGTTCATCAGATGTCTACAGTGGTGAGGAAATAATTCTATGTTGCGCAACTTATAAACAAAGGGTATAGCATCTAAGTCCAAGGAAGTCATTGTTCTACTGTATTCGGCATTCATTAGACCTATCATTGAGTACAATGCTCCCTTTGGCATGTACCTAAACCAGTCATATCCAACAACTGGAATGTCCACAGAGGTTCCTCACTAAAAGAATACAGCGCATAAGTAAAATGTCCTATGCAGACTGCCTCAAGGCCCTATTCCTGTATTCTGTCTGCTACAGGCTTTTGAGGGGAGATCTATGCCTGGCATACAGGGCATTGTCAGGCCCCACTCTAATGGACCTCCTGCATATCCACAAATCAAACAGCACCAGAATTACCTGTTCTAAAGACTTAAATCTTGCCTGTGATATAAATAGGGCCTGCTGGAGAGATAGGTATGTATCCCAGAGACTACCCCATCTATGGAACAGGCCCCTCATTCATGTGAAGCAGAGTTCCTCCCTAAACAATTTAAGTGCAATTTGGACAATTGGATGGGATACCGGAAATTCATCCTTGGTTTGCCACCTATGTTTAATGGTCACAGGTAACCTGTAAATGGTTCATCTCCCAGGCCCATTATTACACTTATCAAGGGTATCAGAACTTGTCAGATATTTGGGATGCATGGCTAGGCTTAAAAAGGTCCTTGTGGTCATTAGCCTAGTAAACACCTGTGAACATATAAGAAGCTAAACAGTAATGTATACAAAACAGTTGTGTGAACACTACTACTGTATGGTACAGAACCTGGGCAGTAAAGGCAGAACAGCTTAGGAAGCTAGAGGTGATGGAGATGAAGTGCTGAGATGGGTGGTAGGATGTACACTGTAGGACATGCAAAGTAATAAGGACATAAGAGCAGAAACCAAAGTAGCTCCATTTTCAGAAATGGTCAAAAAGAATAGATTATGGTGGTTCAGGCTCATGCAGAAAAGCAGAAGATCATCCAGGGAAGAAGATTTGGGGCAAACAGGAAGAGGAAATGAGCACATCTAGCACAAATGTGGATGGATTGTGTGACAGAAGACCTATGACAATCAGGCATGAGTGTCAAACAAGGTAGGAGAATGGCATTGAATAGGGAAAGATGGCAACACGTGGCACGACACCCCAACCTCATGTAAAAATTGGGAAAAGGGTAGTTGATGAAGATGACCATCCACACAACAGGTCTCCCAAATACAGTACACAGATGGTCCCATGCTCAAATGCATGTTGACAACATGGCACACCTCTGGACGCTTTAACAGCAATTATTTATTTATTTATTTATTTATTTATTTCAGTTTGATTACTGGGGAGGTCCACTGGGCGTTGGTAGCCCATTTTCAGTGGAGGCCTGGGGAGAAAAGCTCCAAAACAAGGAATTATTACAGTTCAAATATTTTGATTACAAAGGTAATATCAATGTACATGCAAAGTCATAGGCACACTGAAAAACAAAAATAATTTCAATGAACATGCATAGTCATAGGCAGTCTGAATTACAAATATCAGGTAGTTTCAGTTTTGTTTAGGGAGAAAGGCGACCCATGATGAGTATGTTTTACTATGTAGTTCACTGGGTGTAATACATTTAGAAGGGATTAGGAAGGAGAATAGGAGGAGGTTAGTCAGGGGCAAATGGGGTAGAATGTTTAGGGTTTGTAGGCAGAAGAGTGCAGTTGCAGATTCTGTTATGATAGAGGTAGGAATGAAGCTGAGTTTTGAAGTTATTTAGGTTGGAACATGTCCTAAGTGACAAGGGCAGGGCATTCCATTTTATAGCAAGTGTAAAGGATAAGAGAAGCTGGCCAGCAGGGTGCTGGGGTTTTTGAACTGTGATCAGGTTGTGTTGAGAAGATCTAAGTGGTCTGAGGGGGGTATAAGGGTGCAGAATATTAGAAAGGGCAGGGCATTTAGAGGGGTGTAGAAGTAGTTTGAAGGCTGTGGTGAGTTGGATGAGGTTGGGTTGATTGGGAAGTTCAAGCCAGTTTAGGGAGTGAAGGGAGGAGCAGTGATGAGAAGAGGATTTGGCGTTAGTGGCAAATCTAGCGACTTTGTTGATGGCCAATTGAAATATAGCTTTCTAACGTGCAATTTATGCTCACCCCCCAAAAAAAAAATACTTCTTTTTTACCTCAAATCTGTCTCTCAAGAAAAAAATGTTAAATCCTTTCTCTTAATAATACAATTGAAGTCACTTCTCATAGCAAATTATTAGTGATGATAGTGGGTGATAATGTTAGCTTTGACTTGTGTATACAAAATTACATTAAAAGAAAATTAGCAAAAATTAGAATACTTTACAGAGCCAAAAACTTTCTCACCAATACAATTAACATTACACTTGTCACTACTCATACCTCTCAACCTGGAAACATCAAAAATCTGGACAAAGGCCTATGAAAAATATGTACAAATCTGTATGCTGATTAACATAACATTTGTGTATATAATTATATAACCCCACCCACTGCAATGGAATTGTAGGATACCAACTTTCAAATACAAACTGAAGAACAGAACCCAAATTATGGTCCCAGACCTTGTAGTAAATGATAACTATTTTTTTTAAATGTACAGCAATGATGTTCATTGGGAAGGGAGAAGATGATGAACTTTAGCATTTTGTTTTTGGTGACTTGCAGTATGTGGGTTTTGCGGTAAAAGCAGGGCATTTAATGGTAAACAATATTCTAATCTTAGCAAAATAATATTATAGTTTGCTAGGGACTCTAAAAGTCATTCTCCATGGCCTACTATCAGTGTGTAGCTAGAGTTTGTGCCACACGGGGTTGTCTTTGAGTTTGCAGCCCTTCCCCCCCTCATAAAATCATGGTCGAATGGGGCCCCCCCCATACACAGCCCTCCCCCCTGCAGCCATTCCAGTGTCCCATTACTTGGTTACTTCTCCCCATTTACCATAAACACTGTAATGTGCTTTACTTCCAAAATGATTTGGATTTCATTTAAAACTTTCATTTTACATTTTATAGCACAAATACTAACAGACATCTATTAAGTTAATTTACAACATAAGTATTACCAGTGTTCTTAAAATTAGGGATGCTAAATTATAAAGTAACCGTCCTTAGTGTGTAACATATTTTATAGGAAAGTTTTGTATACATACTCAACTACTTATTCATAAATTTTATAAAATCACTTTTAAATGACATTTTCATTTACTTATATAAGTTTCGGGGGAGTTCTGAAAGTTTTTTATTCACACATGAAAGGTGTACTGATTCTACAGAAAGAACTTGCTATTTAATTTAATAAGGTTTGAATTAATATTCGTACTGTGATGAAATTATTGTGGTTGGTTGTAACTGATTATACAAGGGCTTTGTGGGTATTTGGTAAACTGTTCTGATGAAGTTTGGAAATACTACAAACGAAAGCGCTTAACTTGTTTTAACATTTTGTCTTCAATAAACTGGGTTGTAAATCATTCCTGCGGTACAGTTCATTTTTGTTGTTTTTTTAGTTTTGTGAAGTATTTTTTGGTTTATAGGAAAGAAAGCTGTTAGGGAGTGAAAGGAGTTTAGCTGTTAGGAAGAGAGAAAGGGTAGTTATGATTACTTACATTTTTTTAGGGTGTGTTTCAAGTTGTTAAAGCTCTCAATGGTAGTACTGTTTGTTGTCAGAGAGTTCCAGAGCTTAGCAGTGGTGTGAGACTATAGGGATTGTCCAGCTCTTTTGTTTGGAATGTAGACTGCTAAGAGTTGTTTGTTTTCAGAGTGGAGGGTTCTTGTAGGTATGTAGGGTTTTAGGACAGATTAGGGTGTGCAGCTATCATTTTATGTGCAGAAGACAGATGTACTACACTTAAGTGTCGTGTGAGTTCAAGCCAATTTAGTTCTTTCAGAGCTAGTCAGTAATGGGAACAGTAGGGGTAACCTGTGACAAATTTGGCTATTGTATGGTAGCAGGATTGGATCTTGTTTTTAAGAGCGGCTTGTAAATTGATGTATTGGGGGGCTGCATATAAGAGGGAGTCCACCTATGCATATACACATATATTACATGGAAGACATTAATTTCATCTAAAGTCAAAATATCTAAAGCTCAGAATACTGAAAACTCAGAATTTGCACTGTTTCATTTTTGGGAGATCACTGAGTTTGTTTATATAACTTGCAGGAGGTCTGGAGGTAGGCTTGTCCACTGCTTAAAATAGGTTTTCTTTTTTGATATTTTGAGTTTAGATATTTTGAACTACACCCAGGTAGATACAGATAGATAGATAGACAGATATAAATAAAGACATAGATACAGACATATTTTCCCGTCAGTTGTGTGATGTATGGTGTATTCTTATTATGTTGCAAATTGACATATTTGGGCTATTTAATTAAGTACTTGATATTTAAACAACAGGAAAAGAAAATACAGTAGCATTGCAGAAAATCTAAGCCATACAAGAATGTATTTTCAGCACAGGATAATGATCATCTAAGTCCAAGCAGAGACAATTAAAGATGTGTGAAATAATCTTTATATTCAGATCAGTAATACTAATGACATGTAGATAACTGAAAGACAATATAAGAATAGGGGGTTTCCTGAAAAAGGTTTAGGAACAGAGGAAGAGGAATTTTTTATGACAAGAACCTTAGACAGACCCAGTGCCACCTCTCATGAAGTGAATTGGTCAAATTATAGATGAGATACAATAGGGTGACACAATAGAAACCCCTTATATGCAAAATGCATTCTTATAAAATTAATGGCTTCTTGGCCTAATGTTAAAGGAGTAAAATGAGGACCTGCAATGCTTAGATTCTGTCCAAGTTATTCAAACCTTGTTTCAGCTGAGGCTAATATTTCATCCCAATGGCGAAGAAATTAAATGACTGAATATAACATTATGTTTAATCTGCCTAAGTGACTGTAAGATGGCCATGACATGATCTTTAAAACACTAGCAGAAACACAGTTTTCTACTTATTCTTTAAGTCTAAGTGTCTCAGCAAACAAATACTTCTCAGGGTGGCTTCAGAGGATGAAATAGCTGTAACTAAAGGTGGAATATAGATCAGGAAGGAGACTTACACTGGGGAAGATACATCCTGATGGAGAGATGAAATGTCAGCAAGCAAAGGAGCGTAGTAGTAGTGCTGAAATTGAATTCATCTTCAATTCTTGGTGAGTACCTTCGTGAGGTGGGCCTTGTTTTTCGCAAAATCTCACCAAGGCAACACTGATATATAGACTGTATTTATATAGCATATATCATGGACAGAAGTAAATCAAAAATAAAAAAAAGATAGCTGGGTGCACAAGACCCAGGATAAAAAAGTGCCCAATCCTTGTAGGTGAACTGGTGACAGGACTGGAAATAATGACAGTGTAGAATCCTCAAACTACAGAAACAATCCTACAATGGGGCCAGGCCAGGCTCGGGGGGAGGATGCCCCCCCCCCATTGTAGAAGGAAGTAGTAGTCCACAAAAATGGCAAAACTTGATTGGCCAAAGAAGAGCTATAAAGACGAGACAGTGGACTACTGAGGATAAGAAAGAAATTATGTATTGTTACTATTATGTAAAAAGCCCAGAATTTCCAGACACAAAATATACAAAACGATTGAGAGAGAAATTAAAGGAAATTAAAATAATTCTGCAGGAAAAACTGTCACAAGCTTCAAATAAAAATTTGCTTTCATTAATGCAACAGATTTTTGAAAAACAGTATATAGATCAAGAAACTTTGATCTCTTTGGAAAAAGAAGCCTCTGAAGAATTGAGAAAATATAAACAAAACCTAGAGATATTTGAAAAATATAAAAAAGAAATATGGACATGGGAAAGAAAGAGATTTGATATGGTGCAATATTTATGCAAAGGAGAAAGCCAAGTTAACTAATATACAGAAGGCAGTTTTAAAGATATTCAAATAAAGATATAGGCAAAGGCATCCAGATATGGAAAATTTCACAATAAAAAGACTAAAAGCACAAAGATTTAATGTAGAAAAGATGATTAGTAAAGTAGATGTTAAAGAAATAGAAGTTGAAGTTATGGAGTGCCTGCAAAGTGAAGAATTTAATGTAGAAGGTCTAAAACAGATTACATCACAACCTGATGGAGTGAGTCCCCAGAATAAGGAAAAGCAAGAAGATCAGAAACATGTGAAGAAGAAATATGGATGGGGAAAGGAAAAGAGATTTAATATGGTGTAATATTTATGCAAAGGAGAAAGCAAAACTAACTAATACAAAAAGATATTTGAAGAAAAATATAGGCAAAGGAATCTGGATATGGAAAATTTTACAAAAATAATAAGATTAAGAGGAAAAGTAGAAAAAGAGATTAGTAATGGAGAAATCAAAGAAATAGAAATTGAGGTAATGAAACAGCTGCTAAGAGAAGAATTCAGTGTAGAAAATCAAATGCGAAAAGCACAACAACAGGATAGAGCAATGGATATCCAAATTAAGGGGAAACCAGTGGAACAGGAAGTAACAGGTCAGGTGCCATATCAAGATATTTTGGAGCCTTCCACAGGAAACCAGTATAAAAGTTCACTTGAAGCTAGACAGCAAGGAAAGGAACAGGAAACCATGGAAACTCTGATGCAGTCAATGTTGATGAGTGATAGGCCAGTGAGTTCCCATATGACAGAACAACAGATGACACAGGGTGAAATTGAAGAGAATGCGCCACAAGAAGATGTTGTAGAACTTTCTATAGAATGCCCGCAGGACATGGAAAACAAGGGATGTGCCCTCAGTATGGAAGAAAAAGAGTTAAGAGAAGAGTTACTTGATTTAATAAACAAAGACAGATATATCAAGATCAATGAGAGAAATAGACAGCAGAAGGTTAATAAAACCCCAAAAGTCAGAAGCTTGATAAAACAAATAAACACAGTAATTAGGTTCATAGGTTCATAGGACTGTCTGTAGAAATCCTTGTGATATAACAGAAGTAACCAGAATATATTACTGTGCTGCTAAGTTAATAACCGATAAAATTCTACCACAGGAACATAGGGTAGCGAGGGAAAAGGGGGGGGTGAAAGCGAATACCATCATGGAAATATTGAATAGAGAAAACTATAAAGCAGCTAAGACAAGAAGTGTCATTGTTAGAAGATTATAGAAGAGGGAATAGATCAACAAAAATATTAAGAAAGATAGATGTGATAAAAGCAATGCGCATTATTAGAACAGACCAGGATCTGTTATGCACTATTGGAGATGAACTAAAAATTTCAAAACAGGTGGAAAGACTCAGAAGATACAAAGATAAATATAAGGGAAAAGCACAAAATAAGCAATTTACTGATGACCCAAAAAAGTTTTATAGAGAACTGGAAAATAAGGTAAAAGGAATTGCTAGACCGCTGAAAAAAGAGGAAGTAGATACATTTCGAAGTATCTATGAAGATTCTGTGGAACACAGCAAAGATGCTAAATGGATAGAAGTAAAAGAAAGAATAAGAAGTTTAAAGGTACAATATATGAAATCAGATGAAATAACAGCCAGAGAGATTGAAACAAAGTTGAGAAAAGACTCTAATTGAAAAACCCCAGGCCCAGATGCAGAAACCTAACTTTTGGCTTTAAGTATTAACCTCTTTACATGAGGATTTAGCCATGAGTAAAAACTATTTATATGCACACCCCGAACAGACACCGCACTGGTAAACAACAGGAAAAACAATGCTCTTAAGAGTGAACCTGCAAGCTACCCTAAAAATTATAGACCAATAACTTGTCTTCTGATGATGTATAAACTATACAAGGGGATTGATGCCAACAGAGTTTATAGTCATTTAGAAGAAAACTCAATTATGGCAGTAGAACAAAAGGGCAATAAAAGAAAGTCATATGGAACAAAGGATCATTTGTTGTTAAATAAAGTTATAGTGGAGAACTGTAAGAAAGGGAAGAATCTAAGTATGGCATGGATTGACTATAAAAATGCATGGATAAAAGAGTGCTTAAAAATGTGTAAGGTACATCCTACACTGATTGATTACATTACAGTAACCATGAAACAGTGGCAGACCACTTTGCAATTAAGCCATGATAAAGGACAGATTATTATCCCAGGGATAAAAATCCAAAGGGAGCTATTCCAGGGTGACCCCCTGTCACTGTAGCTATTTTGCCTTGCCATTAATCCATTACGCTGTTTACTTAACAGCTTAGGTCATGGCTATAATTTGGCTTTTAGAAAACAACAAAGTCTAATGACTTCTCATCTTCTCTTTGTCAATTATTTAAAATTGTACAGCTCATCAAATGAGGGACTGAAAGCACAGCTGCAGGTTGTCAAAACTTTTTAAGATGATATTGGAATGTCATTTGGTCTTGATAAATGTGCAAAAGCAACCGTTAAAAAAGGAAAATTGCAGCACCAGGAAAGCATCAGTTTGAGACAATAATGTGATTTAAAAGAACTTGAGCAAGAGGAGGTGTATAAATACTTAGGAATTGATGAAGGATCAGCAATAAAACATGAATAAATGCGAATAAAGCTTTGTAAGGAGTACTTTAGAAGACTTAAATTAATCCTAAAAACAGCATTGACACCTATGAACAAGATCCAAGCTATAAATCAATTTGCTCTTCCTGTCCTAACAAATAGTTTTGGAGTGATTGACTGGCCCCAAAAAGTGTTGGATAGATTGGATATTAAAACAAGAAGGATGCTTCATGCTCACCAAATGATTTATAAAAATCAGTGTATACCAAGGTTACATATTCCCCGTTCAGAAGGAGGGATGGGCCTCCTTGAAATTGATTACATGTATAGATATGCAATCATGGGACTCCACACATGTTTACTGACCTCACAAGATCCAAATGTGGTGAAAGTTTTGAAACATGAGGAGAATAAATCTAAGATAACATCTCTGCTTAATTTAGCAGAGGCATATCGACGTCAAGCAGGAATGGAAATCAAACCAGAAGTGGATAAAAACCAGGCAGCAACTGAATGTGCTAAAAAACAAAAGAAAGAATATAAGGTGAAGGACCAGATGAGAAGGCAAGAAATGTGGAAAAAACATAAATATAGTTGCAAGTATAGAAAACTTCTGCAAGAGCCTCATGTTGATCAAGAACAAATGCAGGAATGGTTAAGGAGAGGTGAATTTACATTAAGAAATGAAAGGTAAATTTTGGCAGCCGAAGATAGTGGGCTACATACATGCTGGTTTACTACTAAATCCATTGAACATGTGGGAGAAACAGACATATGTAGGTTTTGTAGAACCAAATTGGAAACGGTCACACACCTTATTGCTGGTTTCGACTCTCTAATGGCAGAGGGACTGTATACTGAAAGGCATAATAATGTGATGAGATTGTTACACTAGAGATTGTGCAAACATTATGGTATCGAAGCTGATGAAAAACACTGGAAATATGAGCCACAGAGAATCATAGAAAATGATGAAGTTTACATCACATAAAATCACCCAGTACCAACAGTCCAAAAGATAGATGCTAGAAAAGTGGATATACTGATCCAAGAAAAGAAGACAAAAGTAGCATTGATCATTGAAATTGCCACACCTCGTGACTACAGTGTCTTGCGTACAGAGAGACACAAAGTCATAAAATACCTCGATCTGCAGGCAGAAACGAGAGCCATGTGGAAGAAAAACACCCAGACAGTTCCAATAGTAGTAGGAGCAACTGGTCTTATAAAAAAGAATTTACAATCGTATTTAGATATTTTACCAATACATGTAACACCATACGAACTGCAGAAGGAGTCATTACTGGGCACATTGCGGGTGCTGCGAAGAGCACTTTTGGCTAACATCAGAGAGTGAAACAATACTAATTTCATGAACTTTAATCATACTTTGATTTAGAAATGGGGACGGTAATAGAAACCCAAAAGACTTGGAGAAATTAAAAACGGGAAGATGACCCTGCAGTTCCAGCAGCACAAAGCAGGAGGACCTGCAAGAGAAGCCCAGCCCATGGAAGTGAAAAACTCCAATCCCATGATAAGGAGGAGGAGCCAAAGCAGGGCAGCAAGTTTCATGCACATGGAGTAAATACAGGAATGCCTTGTCTGGGAGATGAAAGGAGATACCAAGTCTAAATACTTTAATTCACAAGAAGAAGAAGAAGAAGAAGTAGTAGTCATAAAGACTGGAGTGGCTGGATCAGATCCAGGAATTTTTGGTATGCTTCTTTGCCTGCTACAAAAATCCTAAATGTTTAGCAAGCTCTGCCATGGATTGGTTACAAAGGACTAGAATTGAAGAGTAATGGAACAGTGGTGTGACCACATAAATGCTATGACTGCCTGATATAGGAGTTTCTGAATATGTGTTGACTGATATCTAATACTCATTTAAGTGGCAGCTGTGAAGGAAAATTCAGAGACTTTAAACACCTGAAAAGTTCCTATAGACAATGTTCAGATATATGTCCCTTATTTTTGTACTAAATAGTGTCATTGTCTTGTTTAGCCAAGCTGTTCTTGTAAATTGGGAATAGCATAGAGGGCCTCTCTGTCTTGAAAGAGTTAATGCCTGTATAGTGGTACTGGAGAACTAGCAAAAATAATCTTTTAAAAAGCAGAGTGAGATCTTATGAGGTTGTACCCCACTTACAGTATCCACAGATTATTTACAGTGGTGGCATTTCATTTTCTATATTTATTACCCCAAGTTAATTTACTATCATCTCCCTGCCAGTATGGAAGTTGTGTTAAGAGTTTAGACAGTATTTTTTATCTCCTGTTCTGACCACATGCAGCCTTAAGCTGCCTTCTCTAGCTTCTGTTCACATGCATCCCTGAATTCTAACAGTGGCTTCCTGCTGGGTATGCAGGATGTGACCTTTCACCTGGAGCGGCTACCAACTTCTCACGGAGTTGACCTTACCAGTATTCATTGTTAGGGTTGGAGAGCAAATCTTCAGACAGGACGAGACAAGTGCACAACCTAGGAGCCGTTATTTCTTTGGCAGCAAGTCAATATCACTAGCAGTAGGGACAGTGAAGTGACATCAAGACATGTCTGCCACCCTCTAATGTTGGTCTTAGATGTCTTGAGAGGCTTCTGGTCTCCACGAGAAGTTCACAGATATCAGGTTTCTCCCTTCCCCTCCCTTTTCCCTAGGATAGGAGAGATGGTCATCAGCCCCTTCATCCTATCCACTCTGGCTAGAACTTTTAGAAAGACAAGTCTGTCCCTGTTGCCAGTGGTGCAAACAGCTGCCCTGCCTCTGTGGCATCAGGCATATATTAGACAACCATTTCTGCATGCCAGATTAAAATTAGATTCAGGATTATCTGGTTCGTCAGTGCTTGAAAATGGTGGGACTGTTCTATGTAATGGTCACACACTTACCTAATTTGTTTGGTTAAACTAAATTGATAGGAAGAGAAGCATTGCATTTGGATAGTAAATATTCAGGCATTAGTGTCAGTGGCAGAACAGGTAACACACTCACCTTTGGTGCAGAAAGGTCTGTGTTCTATTCACACACCAGGTAGAAGGATTGATGACAGTGCAGTATAGGGGGGTACCTCACTCCTTGGTAGGTTGTCCTTCATTTGATATGTTAAACTGAGGTCCCATTGACTTGCTATGAGAGTCGAGTGGGTTGATGCAAAAGATTCCATGGCACCTAGCCAGCTACTGAAGAGAGTAGGTGGAGCTTTATTAACAGTTACATTCATTTTAAACCGTATATAAAACTTTAAATCAGTTATCTACACTCGCATTTTTACATTTAAATTTAAAATTATTTATAGGTTATTAACACAAAATAACTATACAGTTCTATTTTTTTTCATTATTTTTCTTTGATATTTATGCCCTTTCATTCACAACCATCTTCTTATTTCAGCTAATAATGCCACGTCCTCCATTTTATTGTATATAACAAATGATCTCATCTTTTTTTCACAGCATCCGTTTTGTCAACAACAATTATTTCTCCCATTTATCAGTATTACACTTCTTTACTATAAAATACTTCCCATATAATCATCACACAAGCATACCCGCACTGCTATTAACTCCCCGATTTGCTCTCTGATCACCTGCATTCTTTGTTCATTTGAAAAGTACAACTTTTACCTGTTGAATTACTTGATATATTTCTTCCCTTACCAATGTATAACTGATATTGTCATTCATATTTTCCATATCATCGTTTATTTGGAGTATTTTAGTAATTTCTTGTTGTATTATTATGTTCATCATACATGTTGTAATCTGTTTACTACATCTTATTTGTGTATTATATTTGCTGTACTGTTTTTGTATAACTAAATACTGGAGCTTTTTTCCCTGGGCCTCCGCCGAAAATGGACCTGGTCCAGTCAGAATTTCCCAGTTAAATGTAAAATAAAATAAAAATAAAAAATAAAATAAATAGAATAATATTATTTTCATATTTATACATTTAAACCTCATCTATATTCATTTTTAAACTTTCCCACATTTTATTATTCTTTTACATTCCAAAAACAATGTTAATTTTTTTCTTTATTACAGTCAATCATTTTCCTCCACCATATTCCCTTTGGTTAGTAACTTGCTAATAAAATTCTCCCCAACAACTTTTTCTCCATATAAGTATATGCATAACTCACTGTTAATCTTATACATTTTTGTCTCATTTTCATAGCACATATCCCTACCATTCCTGTTATTATTTTTACATCTAAGATTCTTATTTATTCACTTTTATAAGATTCCAATTCCATCCATATCCCATTTCCTACTCCTCCCAAACTACCTTATTCTTTTCTTTTTTCTTCTTTATTATATCTGGTATCTAGCGAGCAAAAACCATCCTATTTATTTCTTATACCATTCCTCCACAGTAAGCCTCTTACATCATTTCTAATGCTATGGACGCTGAATTCTAAAATTCCTATATCACCTTTTCCTCTTTTTTTTTGGTTTTACTTTCAAACCTTATTTTCTTTTCCTTCTCACAGCGTGTTCTTCTCCTGTCTTCATTTCTTTCTCTTGACTTTCTAAAATTGCAACTGTGTTTTCGGTCTGTATATTAATAACCTTGCTTCAAACTATTATTTCTTCTCTAATTGCCTCTTCATTGCTTAACGTTTCCCCGTTCCCCATTACACCTTCATTTTCAACATCGTCTGTAGTAATATTTTCTACTATTTGTCTTTCCACTGAGCTTTCCTGTTCATTTACTCTTTCCTTTTCTAAGACAGTTAAACCACAAATGCCAAATTTCTTTACATTGTTGTCAAAAAGGCTTGCAGTTTTTTGCTGTTCTCCCATCTCCCCTCATTGGCCACATGTTCAGTTGTTACAGTCTTGCACCAACTAAATAATTTTAATCCCCACATAAATAAAATACTTTAGGTTGGGTCCAATAGCTAACAAATCTTCCATTCTTAACATCCATTGTTTTCCACACAACCCCCAGTTCATTCTTTTCTTATCTCACATTTGTTTAACTTTATATAATTTACTACATAGTGAAACAAAACAATTTTAACTCACAGTCATCCATATCGGAAGTCCTAAATTGCACATTTATTTTCCTTTTTAGTTGCAGTCCCAAGCTCTGAAATAAATAGGCTTTGTTGCCATGGTGCTACTGTACTTCTTTTTTTCTGTTTCAGTCATAACTTTTTCCAGCAAGTTAAAGCTTTCAAATGTCACTTCACAAAAATGTTCAGCTTCCAAATGAATTAATGCTTTATGTCTTTAATGTTAAACCCTACTGGCAAAATAATACTCTCCCTAATGTCATACCTGTTTACACTAGCATCAACACTAACATCACCTTTACTTGTTATTCTCATCACTGCTCATCTTCTCTATGGCTGTTGAGAAACTGCAAATGATTGTCCTTGTCTCAGTTTCTTCCTACAGTTATCCTACTTCTGCATAACTTTTTTTTTTTTGTAATAAAAATCCCTGAAAACTGGCTACTCTACCAGGTGGGAACATCTCCATTGCTTTTCCTTCACCAGCTGTTTGTGTTTCCAAACTCTACAACGCCCCTTTTGGTATGTACCTCACAAGACATCTACAGCAACTGGAAAGGCTGCAGAAATACCTCACAAAGAGGATTATCAGCCTCAAACAGATGCCCTACGCAGACCGTCTCAAAAAACTCCAGCTTTACTCCATCGCATATCGCCTACTCAGAGGTGATCTCTGCCTAGCATACAAACCTATGTTAAACCCAGAGCTGTTGGACATGCTCCACTTAAAGAAATCCCAATCCCTCTGAGTTACACGCTCTAGGGACTTAACCTTGTCACCACAATAAACAGAACATGCCAGAGGGATAGATTCCTGTGCCAGAGACTTCTGGAATAAACTACCTATCTATATCAAACAAAGCTCCTCGTTAGTACTCTTCAAGAAAAATCTTGATGATTGGATGGGAAATAGGAAATTCACCCCAGGGATCACCTCTGTGGCTCTGCTCAACAGTGGCAGAGGAAAATAATTTTCTTGGGTGGCAAAAGCCAGGGTATCTTTTTGGCTGGGCTTGTATAGGCCCCAGTGCCGATAGCCTAGTATGTACCTATGAACTCAGTTCTTCTTCTTGTAATACTCTCTCTCCACCATGTCATTCCATCTCACTTTTCCTTCCTTTAGCTCTGCCTGGTTCATCAAATCTATCAGCACTTGTGTCTCCAGGCCTCTATTTTCCATCTCTAACATGTATTTCATCTCTTCTTCCTTGCTTCATTAGGATGTCTTATGCTCCTCTCCATAGCTCCTCTGCACGTTCATCCAGGGAGCGCTTCATTTCCTCCTTCCAAAGAGTAGGAGAAACCCCCTGATACCCTGGCCAAATTCCTTCTAGGTAGTATAAATACTACCTTGGGTCTCCCCTGAAAAGAAGCTACTAGCATAGTGCAACAAATCCAGTCAACAAAGGATAAATAGAAATAAATAACTAATATAGTTCTGTATTAAGTGATAACAGAAAACTGTAGAGATGTGTAGAGCTGTGATACACTGCAGCTCTTACAACAGCAAAATACAGTAGGTGTACCTTTGCATACCTGAAGCTTTGACCATTTGTTTTTCCTTTTTTTTTTCTTAAATAAGGGAAATTATATAATACCATTATTATGAGACAGTAACCAGGGCAGCCACATTCATCTCCAGTGAAATGGCTCAGTGGGTGTTTTGCTCAATGTGTACTAAGGACTGTAATAAAATTTAGGATAACAGCATCAACTACGTTTTTACCAGAAAATAGGGGGCAGTATTTTGGACTTGATGATGTCGAGCTCTAATTTTGGTCTTTAGGCAAGCTAAACTACTCCCAAAAATATAGCTGGCCTGCTCTGCTAAAGTGCAGTGAAGTCTGAGACTACAGGAATGGACTGTTACAGAGAGGACTGATATGGTTAATAATGGTTATCCCTAAATTTTGACTAAGGGAGTCATATAAATATTAAAAATAGTAGCTCATCAGCCCAGTGGTATCAGGAGAAACCTATAAAGTTTTAGCCCTCTGGTCTCCTTTACACCTATCACCCCTTACCTCTAATCCACAAATTTCTTCAGAAAGCACTTTGGTTGAAGAGCAAGGTTATCTTTATTGCTCCTTTTTGGCCTTGTCAAGTGTGGTTTCCCTTTCTGTCATCTCATCTTCTACATCCACCTAGATTTTGGGCTCTGGTCCAGATCCAATCTCTCATCCCTTGAGCATGGCAAATCCAGACATTGCAGGCCTCAAGTTAACCACATGGTTTCTCCAATTCCATTAACAGTTAGACAGCCAAGGCTTTCCTACCCAGTCTGCTAGATAGTGCTTTCATCCCAAAAAGATTCCACTAGGAAAATTTATAAAAGTAAATGGAAAAGATTTTCTTATTGGGGCCATCAGAGAGACTTTGATGCTTTTACTGCACCAATTCCTGCTGTTCTAGATTTCCTTGCTTCAATTTTTCAGGAAGGGGCTATTTTTTCACTATCAAAGTTCAGTTAGCAATCATTTTGAATTGTCATACTGGCAATAATACTTCCCCCTAGTTTCTTCAAAACTGTGTAAAACAGTCCTTAAGGGTAATTTTTTGCTTATCTCTCCAGTTAAATACCTTACTCTTCCCTGGGATATTATGCTGTTACTGCAGGGTTTGGTTCAGACCCCTTTTGAGCCTTCAGCCAAGTCTGATGTCAAGTTTCCTTTTGGGAAAATTATTTTTCTATTAGCCATTACTTCAGCAAGCTGAGTATGAACTCCAAGTACTCTCCTCAAAATCCTCTAACTTGATTTTCCATGAAGATAGGGTCACATGCTGTACTAACCTTTCCTTTCCGCCCAAAGTAGGCTCAGAGATAAACATTAATCAAGTCATCAAGTTGTCTGTTTTCTTCCCAAATTTTTCTAACAAAGGTGAACACATGCTTCATCTTTTAGATTTGCATAGACAGCTTCATTTTTATCTCCACTTGACAAAGAATTTTATTAAAAACAGTTTAGTTGTTCATCTTCCTTTGCCCCCAGGAGTTACCTTAGCAAAGTGGTTAACAGATTGCATATTGTTTGTTTATAGTCAATGAGGCCTTTTCTTGGTCATACCTCCTAAAGGTCACTCCACTATATCCATGGCTACTTTATTTGCTTTCTGGTCCAGAGTTTCTATTGATGATATTTGTGCTGCAGCCACTCGGTCCAATGCTCATACCTTTATTGCTCATTACAAGTTGGATTTGATCTCCAGAAGTAAAGCTGGCTTTGCTTCTGCAGAACTCTGGAATATCCTTCCATGAGGATCACCCAAAGTTCTCATAGCTGGGACTCTGTCCTATCAGTTGAGGAATGAATGAAAATGACAACATCAGATATGAAAGTTATGTACTCGCCATAACTATGTATCTGTGTTTTCCATTTTAATTCTTCCTCAACCCCTCCCCCCCACCACCACCACCTTCCCCCTGATCTTTTATCTGGGAGTGACCTGATAGTGATATTGGAACCACTGTTCCTATCTGAGCCTTTATCTTTCCTTTATCTTTTCTTTTAATATGGGCTATGGTTAGTCCTTCTGTTTCACAGGGCATCAAACCTGATCTGAGGTATTACAGGCCTCTGAGGCATTGTGGGTAAAGGGAGAAGTTCAAAAGTCAGATCCAAGAGTCTAAATAAATGAGGTCCAGCTGGATATGAGGATGGATCCCAGAACCATTTGTTGATGAAGAATGAACAAACACAGATGCATAGTTATGGTGAGTACATAACTTTCATATTTATAATTTAGAAAAGAGAGATTTTAATATGCTGTATAAGGAAATAAAATAATTTAATCATGGGAGTTCAGCAGCATTCAGTCTTAAATTGTCAATGTTTCTTTAATCTCAGTTTTATTAATCCATTTTCCACCTCTAGAGTCAGTAGGAACTTTTTCTAAAATTGTGAATTTAAAAATACAATTATTACTGCTTAGTAAAGAGTATCTATAGATGGCATTGTTAGTACAGTTTTTAAAAGTATCACAGTAGTGTTCCTTTATCCTTTTGCATGATGGATGATCAGTTTTCCTGGTGTAAAAACAATGACAGCAGGGTCAGATATCCATATAAACTAGACCCCTAGTAAGACAATTCCCTCCAACATTTAAAAATATTGGAAGAGGGCAATCTCAGTCAATAATCTTAGTAAGTTCCCCCTCATATCTATATTTATATTGATTATAATATCCAGACTTTCTAGTAACTGTCCTACTGTTTATTTGGGCCCTCTATGTTCAAAGTTGTTTTTCAAATTCCATCCTCTCATGCATTAAAATGGGCTTCTCCTACAAAAATAAAATTTCCTCAGAAATTATGTTAGCTGACCTAACTAACTGACTTTTTTTCTGAGTAAAAGGATGCCAAGTGTAGATATGAAATGGAAAAAGTTGACTTCCTAAAAACACTAGACAAAAACCTTTTTGTATCCTTGAACATAGAAATAATTCAAACAAATGCAGAAACACCAAAAACAGATACTGATGTAAGGCACAGCAGAGCAGGAGAGCCACAATGTATGAAAAAGCCATTTAATTCCAAAAAGCAGTCTTGTTTAAAACACCACCGAAACCACACTCTAATAGTTTAAGCACTTTCATCTCTGTCAAATCAGAGACTTCTTCAGAATGGTTTTGGAATTAAATGGCTTTTTCATACATTGCGGCTCTCCTGCTTTGCTGGGCCTTACTTCACTATAAAAATAATTCATCTCTTCAGTGTGAAATTGGAAAGTAAAATTAAAAAAAAAATTGTTTTAAGATAATTAACAAAATCATTCACTTCATCTACACGCTCATTCCAAAGAATAAAAATCCATCCATCCTCATCCCCTTTTCCCATTTTGTACATGGGGTCGGGGTGTCACTTCAGCAGTGACAATCATCTCGAGCAAAGGTTTACACCACTGGGTGGGTAGCCCTGCTGTGGTAGTTCACTCGTACCACTCACTCACATACACACTCTCACCTACGGCTAGTTTAGAATGCCCAATCCACCTACTGCATGTCTGTGGAAAGTGGGAAGAAACTGGAGCACCCTCATGACTGCATGCAGACTCCGCACAGAAGGCACCCCAGCCGCAAATCGAACAGAACAAAAATATGATCCAAAAATCTCAAATGTTAAAACATTATGCATATTTAGAATTGAAACCGTAATCATGTCCCCATGAACACATAACCATATTCATAAAAATGGGAGCCCAAGGTGCCCTCATTGCAACTCCTTGAACTTGTTTGTAATATTCTCCATCGAAAAACAGAAAATAGTTTTTTAACACTATCTCCAGAAGATCCATGAGCAGTTTAATGTCAAATGCTAGGAGAGCCTCAATAAATAAGTTTAAACCCCTGTCTTGGGGAATACTCGAAAACAATTCAATATCTATGGTCAAAAAGCTAGTGTTATCACCCCATAATTCATCTTTCATTTTTCCTGAAAACATGACAGGAATCTTTCAATAAATAGCCTTGAATGTCATAAAATGGTTAAAAGTAACCCATCAATGTATTAGGCTAATAAGGGAGTCTTTGATATAAGAAGTCTTGGACTGCAAAATCCACATTTGTCAGAAAATCAAGACACGGATTGTCCCTAAGGAGTCTAATAGGACACAAAAAACAGTGGCAGAGTCTTCATCCTTTTCTGGTAGCTTAGATGATTTGCTATCTACCTAAGTACACAGGGATCACTATGGAGTGCATTTAGGACGTTAATTACTTGTAGCATGTCAAAAGTCAAATACCTTTGTGAAGTGAAGGTATACTGAATGGACAGCATGTCCACTGTCCTTGCCTTCAGTAAAAAAATTCAAAAAACTCAAAGCTCAGATTTTCCAGATTCATTATTTATGTATTATTTATTTAATTATCTTTGGTCGACCAGGTTAGTCCACTGGGCAGGTAGCCCATTTTCAGTGGAGGCCCAAGGAGAAAATCTCCATACAAAGAAACAAATGATAAAGTTAACATTGCAATAATATGAATTTGGATACATAACTATATACATTGAAGCTATATATGACATGAGGATATACAATAGGTCATCAGAAAGAAAAAAAAAACTTAAAATAACAAATGATTAAAATTGCATAGTCAGAGAGGAGGAGGTATTAAATAGGGGGTAGAGGTAGAGGGGAGGGAAATAAAGTCTATTAAAGTCAAGAGCATAAAGAGTGAGAAGGAAGGTGGGAGATATCATAGTAACGGCAGAGAAAAGATGAAATTTAGGTAGCACACAGGTCAGTGATACAGCTAAGGAACCACAGTGCTGGAATTAGAGTTATCATAGAGTCACATGAGGAGAAAATGATATGGTCTAGCAATTGGTTAAGTAAAAGTTAGGTAGGGTGGTGGCAGGTGAAGGAGGGAGAGTTAGCAAGGTAACTCTTCAATTCTGTTTTGAAATGGGATGAAGTTTGGATATAATGTATATTGGTAGGGAGGTTGTTCCACGTTTGAGATATAGAGTAGTTATAAAGTAGTCTGCCTATTGTTTTGTTAGATCTGTAGATCTCAAGTAGATATTGGTCAGTGCTATGGAGAGATTGTGAAATTCTATAAAGGGATATGAGGGTTGACACGGAGGGACTGGGTGCAGGTTTGTAAAGTAGAGAATGTGTCATCTGTAGATGAGAAAGTTGTAATAGTTGAGGAAATTCAAACCACTGAATTTGTTTTAGGGCAAGGCAGTGATGGGATTTGTAAGGGAGGTTACAGGCAAATCTAGCTATCTGGTTGTAAGTTTGTTCACGTTTGCTTAAAAGATTAGCTTGGAGATGGGTGAATATAGGGGAAGTCTAGAGTAGACAAGGAAGGAGGTAGGCTTGAGCTATTGATGCCCTAGAGGTGGTGGATAAGAATTTTCTTGTTTATATATAAAATACTGAGTTTTTGATTGGTCTTTTTGATGGATTGTTGGACATGAAGGTCAAATTTCAGTTGATCATCAATTGATTTCTAAACTTTGGTATGTGAGTCAGCATGTATGACAGAGTTGTCTAGAGAAGAGAGAGTGAAGGAAGTTTTAAGGTTAGACAAAGATTTTGGAAGGAAAAGAAGTTTAGTTTTCTTTGGGTTAAAGATGAGTTGGTTATTGATTAACCTTTGTTCAGTGGTGTTAAATGCAGTCTCCATGAGGGAGGGAAGGTCAGTATGGATGTTGGAGAGGGTAATAAGAGTCGGATTGTCTGTGTACTGGAAACGATATGAGGTGCAGCAGGCAGAGCATAGATTGTTAGTAAAAATATTAAAGAGAAGAGGCCTAGAATGGAACCTTGGGGTACTTCTGTTTGGATAGGTAAGAAAGGTGAGAATGAGGTCTGACATCTAACAGATTGCCGTCTGTCATTAAAATAGCTAAAGAACCAGAGAGTAGTGGATGCACAGAGATTGAGTTCAGTTACTTTAGTAAGAAGCTTAGGGTGGGAGACAGTGTAGAATGCCTTGGAGAGGTTGAGGAATATGCATGACACCAGTTTATTCTTATCTCTGCCCTCTGCTATAGTCTGGGTGAAGCAGAGAAGGTCTGTGGATGTGCTGTGGGGGGCCTAAATCTGTGTTGAGAGGGGGTGAGCAGATATTCTTGGAGTAAATATTTAAGAAGTGGCTTGTGAATGCATTTCTCTCTGATATTTGAGAGGATGGCTATAGGTCAGTAATTGGAAGGGTCAGTGGAATAGCCTCCTTTATGAAGTGGAATTGTATAAAAGATTTCCAAATTTCTGGGACTGAGGCTTCCTTGATAGAATGATTAATAAGGATAGAAATAGGATAAGCTATAGTACTGACTGCAAGTCTGAGAAATTGGGAGGTAGGTTGTCGAAGTCAGGAGAACAAGGTTTAAGCTTCAGAAGAAGAGATTTTATATAAGCAGTGGAAACAGGTTGCAGGGAGAAAGCTGAGTGGAGGCAGGTGGTAGAAGGGACAATATGTATCCTCAAGAAAGACAAACTGTTATTTGTCAAGTCTTACAAGACTTTTAATATTCTGCTTTATCAGGTCTGTAATGACCTGTTCCATGGCCTTGCAAGTGAGGGTCATCAGAGTAATTGGTCTGTGGTTTTGGTGGTTCATGCTGAGGCTGCCCTTGTGAAGTGGCATCACAGCTGCTGTGTACCATACCCTGGGGACAAAGCCAGTGGCTAAGCTAAGATTTAATGACTGTAGTAGCAGATCCACCAGCACATATTCAGTGCTGTTCAGTGGGGAGCCAGGGATCTCATTAGGTCCCATGAAGGTTGTACATTTTATTTTGCTTGTTTCTGAGACTACTTTTACCAAGTGGTATGTTGCAATAATAAGGGGTCTGAGATCTTTTGGAATACGTAGGCTTTACACAGTTTTCTCAAGGATGAGAATTTCACTGAATTTGTTTGCTGATATGATATCGACTGGAGGTGGGTAGTCAGTGTCATTTTGAATAAGTCAAGATCAATGCTGGGTGTTATTCCTTAATTTTGTGATATAACAAAAGAAGGATTTGTGATTATCCTTAGCTTCTGATGCTAGTCCGAGTTCATGGGATGCCTCTGTCTTCAGAATGGTATTTTTAGTACCTTAGATACTTTTTTTGATCTTCACCTTGATTTAGGTTTGCTGTATGTTCTAAGAACTTTTTCTTTTAACTGCATTATTTATCTATATTTCTGGACCAACAGGCTGGTTTGCACTTGAAATTCCTAGTTTGGTTCTGGTATGAAGTGTCAGCTTAATACATTTATCTAGGTGAGCATAGGATGTATTCACTTAACTACTGAGCATGTCAACATTTGTGGGTACAGTTATGCTTGCATTTTGAGGCTTCATCATAGAATTTTGGGTTATTACATTTGAAATATTTGACTACTGTTTAATATTGTGATATTTGCATCTAGTGGCTTGGGGATTTTGAAGGAGAAGGATACCAGTTTGTGGTCAGACATTAGTGGGGAGAAGTTTACCAGCGGGCTATTGCATATAGATGATTTGTAGGGTCCAGGACAAGAATATGATGTCCTGTAGTAGATTCTTTGGATATCTGGTCAAGGGGTTCTTGTTTTTCCAATCAAAGAATTTGGAGGCATAGCCTGCTTTGAGGTGTAGGTATTCTCGTTTATTGAATGTTAATTAAAGCCCAAGATGATGGAGTTCCTGTGTATCTGAAGTTTGTCCAGTATATTTAGGAATTGAACACGATTTTAAGGGGGCATTCAGGGGATCCTGTAACATGCTATGATCTGATATTTGGTTTTATTTAATGTGATTTGTATCTCAGGAAGTTTGGTTTGAGGGTCTCTATGACTCTACCGCTACGTAACATGGTCTTTAGCAAGTATGAATACTCTACTACAATTCCAATTGGGTCTATAAGTATGGCAGGTGCAAAGCCCTGGTAGAGAAGGAGTGCTTTCTGCACTTTTAGACAAAGTTAGAGCAGTAATGCACACATAAATGTACTCCAAATGCTAGAAAATGTATTATTAAGACTCATAGGACTGAGCATTGTAACCTTGATATTATCGGATCCTGAATTTGTTTTGTTTTAGGTCTTGAGGTTCATTAACTGGAATCTGTCTAAACACCATGGGAGCTGCAAAGGCTTTAGCCAGTATGTTGAAGCCTTGGAATGAGAGGTGCAAACTGTCTTTGGAAATGCAGGTAAGGCTTTGCAATAATGTGTATGCATGTGTGTTCTAACAATTGATAAATAAATGACTGCATAAGTTAATTAATGATATATTTATATCTTGACTTTAAGGATTCATTTTGATTCAAACGGTTTTAAATTGAAAGAAGCATGGTCAAAAAAATAAATAAATAAATAAAATAATAGCCAAAACATACTTTTGGTGATAACCAAATAACTCCTGTTTTTGAATAGGGGTAAACCCACTTGCACCTCTTATGTGTACAAACTCTGAGGATACACAATATTAAGGAAAACTGCAACCTCAAACATTGCCCAAACTTGTTTAATGCTGTTACACCTTGCTGCCAACTTTTGTATGTGTATTCTTATTGTTTCGTGCATATAGTTTTCATTACTGTTTACCATATGCTAGTGTTTTGTGATATTTGGAGTCTTTTATCCCCTGACGTACTCTGAAAATACATTATGAGCAGTCAGATGTTTTTGTCAAAACTCAAAATAATTCCAAATGTAATGCAGATAATTTAATCTCGTAGGCATAAACAGTTATGTTTTGGTAAAACTAATCTCACTCATGCTAAATTCAACATAAGTGAAAAGTCTGCAAAGAGAAAAAGAAATGCTTGAGGAACAAGGCATAGATGAATTTTTATTAAATAAAAATGACTGGCTTATTGATAAGATTGAGGATATTGAGAATAAACTTCAAAGGAGACATGGCTACAAAAAAGCTTAAATCTACTTCAAGCATTGCCCTTTGTTATTAAAAAGGCACAAAGATACTTGGCACCAGCTCTTGAAGAGAAAATGCGTCTCCTCAGTCTATAATTGTAAAATTTGTATCTATCAGGCAGAAAGACTTAATATTAAAAGCAGCTTGGTCTAACATTCCTATAAAAATAGAAGACAGCAGTGTCAGATTCAACAAAAATTGTTCTACAAAGATAATGGCAAAAATAAAAACATGTTTAACCTTAATTAGGGAACTTAAAAAGAGCAGTATAAAGATTAATGTACTTTTTCCAGCAAGAATTAAATAGAATTAAAATACTTGATTCACTTAAAGAAGTAGCAGCATTCATCCATAACAACACATCTTTTAACTTCACTGATGGAGTGGAATATAATATCACTTAAGAAGCAGGGAGAGAAAAATGCCTTGGGAGTCATTTCAAAACCCAAGACAATAAAAAATCAAATTTAATTTCTTATTACACTTACATAATATGGTTAAGTAGATTTTCATCAAGGAAGTAAGTAATGAAGAAGGGACTGTGCTTTTTAAGTTAAAAAGTAATTATGCAATTTCTTTCATTGATGTGTGTAATAGATGTTGATTTATGTTCAACAAGGTGAAAATGTTTATTTTTCTCCTTTAAATTTGCACTATAATTGATCTTTTTATTAGATCATTGGGCTGTCAGTGAATCAGTGCAGAAAAATGAAGCATCCTGCTCACTTATCCTCACACATTAATTTCTTAGTTGAAATCAAATATTTCCTTGTAATCTTTATGAAATCAAGAAACGACTATGTTTATTTCTAATGGGGAGGAAGACAGGGATATCTGAAAGGTGGCATATATTTCTTTACCTTTACGTTTTTTTAATCAGATTGCCATACTTTAATGTTAAAGAAATAAACAAAAATGTCATTTTGGGGTAATGGGACATAATATAATGAACAACTAAAAAACTGAACAAATCCCACAGACTAGTGTACTAACATCCAAATAGCTAAAAAACATTGGAAGTGCTAAGAGGACACAAGTTGGAGACTTTTTTAGCATAGTAAAAGTTTAATAGTCACTTTTGTCCAAAGACCATCAGAAAATGCCAAACACATTTTATCCACATATTTTATACAAGTCTAAAATTTAAAAGGTCCAATCACATAAAACATCTAATAAAATAAGGAAGTTTTCCTGTATTTGATTAATAGTGACCAGTCAGCCAGGAAGGCAACACATGCAGTGGTCACTAAAGTGAAGATGAGGCTGTGTGAAGCTTTTCATACTTTTAAATGGCCTGAAGGAGGTTCTGGCAAACCATTAGGTAATTCAGGGAGCGACACTTTCCAAACATTTCTCAGCAAGGATGGAGAAATGTTGAACTTATCATAGAAGAAACCCTTTAAGGAACTTCAGCCTGGTGGACCTGCCATCCTCTGAGGAAGCAGTGTAGACAGCAGATGGCAGAACTGAGTCCAGTTCAGTTGATGAGGTCACTGCAGCAGTTAAACAGATCTGATCTGTCATCATTGTGGGACTGGTTAAGATCTGTCTGGAAATTCTAAAGTTGAGCACTTTTCTGATGTCATGACTAACATTATTTTCCAGTGTTGTATGATAGGTTGCAACAATGCCCCTGGACAGGCAAACTTGGGCAGTATTCCCCATGTTCAAAATGATGACAGAAGGTATTTTAAATATAATGGGATCACACATCTTACTGTCCCTGAGAAAGCATATGCCAGGGTGCTGGTAGATGGCTCCATGTGTTTGCTAAACCTCTGAGGCAGGAAGTGCAATACAGATTCCATCCAAGCTATAGAACAGCGGGTGGAGGGGTCATGCAGATTCTATCCTGGCCATGGAACAGGAGGTAAAGCCTGCAGAACATTGGGAGGAAGAATGCAGAGTCCAGCTTGTCTGTGGAACAGTGGGTCAGCTCTTTATTCCTGCAGACATTGGAGAGGCTATACTCTTGACATGTGCATGTTTTTTTTTTTTTTTTTTTTTGCACTTGGAGAAGGCATATGACCATATATGCTAGAATGTGCTGTAATAAGTGCTATAACAGTTTAGAGTCCCAGGGGCACTGCCCTGTGCCATTGTGTTTTTGAAGAGTATTTTTTTCACATTCCTTTAGTTAAATTGAACATGTTCAAAGTAGGAAAAAGACTTTCCAAATTTGTGAGGACCTGAAGTCTACTGCCCTCTTAGTCTCATGTGACTGTTATATCCAGCATGCAATACAGCAATTCACTGCTGAATGGTTAAGATGAAAATGACTGCCTGCAAGTCAGAGGTCAGTTTGTCATTGGAATAGATGCCCCTGATTTTTTGCATTCTACTAGTAGTAGACCTTATGGAAGATTTAGGACACATTGGCTGGATTATATTTCTAAGCTTGTCTGCAAATACTTAGAGATCTCACAGGATGAAACTGTTGTCTGTGATATGGGTACTTGGTCTGCCCTATGCAGTCCATCACCAGCTTTACCCTTTCCAGGGCAAGCCTCATAGAATGCAGTGATAATGATATATTAATTATATTTAGATGTGGTTTATTTTTTTATATTGCATTTATTCTGAAATTTTTATAGTAAAATGCTTCTCTGTTAGTAAGTACTGCATGTGTTATGATTTGTGGCCGGATAAAGTGGACTACATCTGTCCAATGGAGTGGGCGAGTGGCATGATGTTCATCAGTACCACCAGCTACCCTCAGTTCTGCCATCAGCAGAACACCTAAAGGTCAGAGGTCAGTTAATATGAATGGGAATGAAAATAGGGAACAAGCAAATGAATCTAGTTATTTTCTCTTATGAAATGTAGGCAAGGAAAGGTGGACATGATGAGGGGAATATGGAAGGGTTTTTCATCTCTTTGCTGGCTTCTAATAGAGACTTAAAATGCAGCAGCAAATAAATTACAAAAAATAATTAAATAAATAAGCATGCTAACATCTATATGAACAGAACACTTTTGTGAATGTATATTCATATGCCCGACTTGATCTGGTCATAATGGCTTGGGTTAACTGAATAGGGTATAAAATCCAAATACCTTCTACCCCAGTAAGATCTTGTCATATGAATGAACTGATGAAAACGTGGCAATAGGTGTGATCCACACATAATCAGTTATGGTGGTTGGTGCTGGCATCTGTCATGCACAAGAAGGAAGTGCAGTAGCATTTGATGATGCACCAAGCCATGGAAATAATACTTCACAGAACATTGGTGCAACCACATATCATGGTTTTATCTGTGATAAAATGAGTGCCCAAAGCACAGAGCAACAGGGTTCAGCAAGAGTTTCCTTGTTACAGCCCACAGACTGATATAGGATTCAATAAACATGGGAACAGACCTTTTCCTTGGTGGGGGGGGGGGTCATCCTTCTCACATATCACTGACATCCACTCCCTCCTATGCACACACCCACAACACCACTGCAAGTACAGATCAGTTGTCACCTATATACTCTGTATAATTTAACCACACCGTCAAGAAATGATAAAACTCAGCAACATGACAAACTCTGTTTCAGGCAATCATGAAATTGAAATCTAGTTTCATTTTGCCCATTTTATAAGTACAGTTAACAGTAGTCCCCTGGGTAGCAAGCATCATCCTACTCAACCAAACCCATACAAACCAAGTTTACTGTCACTGCTACCTTTACTGGAAATGGCAACAAAGTATCAGGAATGGTAAAATGTTGCCCTGCACTACAAAGGACTTAAAAGAGCAAATGTCTCTTGTGAAAAATAAAAGTAAAATGCATTGCTTTAAAATAAAAGACATATCTTCTTATATTACATTCAAGCCCTGTATAAATAATTTTCAAATGCTTTACAGCAGAAATTGTTTTTTCATTAGTAAGGTGTTTTAATTGTTTCACTTATTACTGTCAAACTCAAAGATTGTATGAAATGATCACAAAATATTCATGAAATGGCGTTAAAATGTCTGTGACAATTAAAAGTGATATTCTTTCAGCAAACCAAGTTCATGAAAAGACTTCTCCAGAAGTCACGATCAAGTATAACCAAGCAAATAACTGGAGAAGTTTGAATCAATGCTTTCAGCCATATTCAGCATAGGCAATGTGAGAGTAGCAATAAAAAGAAAGCTTAAAAAGAAACATGGACATGTTTTCTTCACTTAATGAGGTGAGTGTACAGGAGATATTCAATATGTTTGAGCCGACAATGATGAGAAAATATATAATTTGTAGACAGTAATACAAAGGCCAGAGTTTAATGGAACCTAATAAAAAATATTTTACACGTAACTCGTGCAGAAGGTGAAGTGCAATACAATATATAACTGGGTGAGTTTCATACTATTGTGAATATAACTTAAAATGATTGTATATTAGGAAAAAAATATTTAATGGCATAAATAAAAATGTGTAAGTGATTCAATGATCTGACTGAAGAAAATTCATCATGTTTGTTGCACAAGACCCAAGTCGCAGTATATAATAAAGTAAAAGGATTGGACAATATTTATGGAACCAAGAATTTACAAAGTGCAAAAAAATAGTAAATTCAAGCACTTGGACAACCTGATGGTCAGGTGACAAAGTAAAGAATCATATGTATAAGGCATTACACAGTTCATACAGCAAACCAATGTTATGCTCATTTTAAACATGGCAGCTTGTGTGACAAACTTATTAGATGAAACTTGGGGAAACTGCTGAAAGTTTATGCTGATAAACAGCGATGAATCTGTGTTACAGATGATAAGATACAAGCTGCCAAAAACCGCACCAGTCTTATTTATTCACTGAAGCTCTGAATAAATTCTCAGCACCGTGAAAGAAATGGATGTGATATTAATGACCATAGTCATGATGAAACTGAGTTTAGACTAGATGTAGGCACAGTGCCAAATGTCATTCCTTGCAACAGCTTAGAAAGTTGAGAGAAAACTGAACTTGTTTTGAAATTCTTGAAATCTTGAAATTCTAGTGAATGTTGCCAGGCTACCTGCTTATACACAGTGGCAAAATATACATTTTACAACAATGTAACAGCATTTGAAATACAAAGTCAAGTAGCGGACTTTGCCTTTACAGCCATGAGCAGTGAAACAAGTGATATATAAAGGAAAATGAAATTAAGAAGATTATGGCACAAAATGCCAAAGTTGTATTGAATGATTCTGAAGATACATTCACTGGCATTTGTAGTCTGGAGGGATAATGTAACATTCCTTATGTCTGATGTACTGGACAGTAGCCTGATGCTAAATGGACTCCTTTTAGTTGTAGCCTGCTAAGTAAAGAACAGGTTATTTACCTATCATGCAGTTGTCTTAGTATCAGATAGTAATTGTGGTGCCAATGGGTCAGCTGGACCACAAAAACTGGACAGTCATAGGTCTGTTCTCCTCCATCATGTGGAAGGTTGTTAGTTCTGCAGGTAACATACAGTTTAATGACCACTGATAAAGTAAAATATGTGTCATCCGTGCTAGTAAGTTGGAGTTGATGTTCTAACACTGCATGTGTGATGTCATTCACTTAATATGCTGATGTCATTGCATGTTTGCCTTTCAAAGACCACAGGAAGTTTTACCTTCTGCACCTTCTATATGATAACATGTCTACTTCCTCAACTGTCCCTTGGTGCAAGGACCCAGACTGACTTGCCAAGAGGGACTTTTCTCCTCAAAGGAGGTAGAACTTCTAGCATGAAAACTTGTTAGACTCTGGCTCTCTAGTTATGATTCTCTTTAATATTAATAAGGGAGTCCTTATCCTACAATGCAATCATTTTTCCACCTCTTAGTACCCCCTCAAATGAATCTGCATGACATGCAATCCTTTCTGTGCAGGAGTATGCATTAAAGAGAAATGAACGCACTTAGATTTTAAATTGTTTTTAAGAACATTAAACTGTACACTGTGTGGTTTTGCTCATTAACTGGATGTGGCTGTGAAATTTTTTTTTTTAGCCACACACCTTGTTATTGTGTTCTTAAACCTAGTGTCTCTCTTGTCTGCCTCATATGCTAACTTGACCACATACTTCCTTCCCTCCTCTTTTATTACTGTTGTCAGTAAGTGCAGAAGTATCATTTCTAAAGTCACTCCCTTTAAGCTACTTAAACACTTTTACTCTCCCACTTGTATTGCATAGATCCAGAATACCAAGTGCCAATGCAACCGATCTATGTTGATCAGCCTTAGTACAATTGGTTTTTGTAAGCTCCTCCCACTTCCATCTCATTTGCTTATATTAGGGAGCACTAGCAGATCAAACCGGGAAGCTCCTCCTGTTAGACTGCTAAAGCAGTGGTGCAGCAGTTAACATTGTCATCTCACAGCAAGAGCTTCTCTGGTTCGATTCTCAGCTGGGATGCCTTCTGTAGGGAGTTTGCATGTTCTCCCTTGAGTTCCCGTGGGTTTCCTCTGGGAACTCCCTTTTCCTCCCACATTCCAAAGACATGTGTCTGGAGTGTTTCTGCCCGGGCCTCTGCTGAAAATAGACTTTGTCCTATTTGGACTTTCCCGGTCAAAAAAATAATAAATAAAATCATGATTCGTATCTTCCTGCCTTCTTTGTGCCCACAGCAATACTTAGAAGTATTAATTCCATTTGTCCATGTTACTTCTAAATTCTGCAACATCTGGACAAGACTGACATTCACTGGAAAGCCTTCTGTGTATTTTGTTGTATTCTACCATAATTATGTGCATATTCTGCTACATTTATTTTGCTCATCTAAATACCTAAGCACTGGACAAGATGGAAGGTCAGTGTGTGAATTTCACCTCTGTTACCTGCCTTTTAGCGCTAGGTCTCCTAACACAATGTACAAAGTGCTTTATGTGTACAGATAATTAACTTATACTCAGCAGTAATAATTCCATTTGTAAGAGGTGCAAGTACCTAATTTAATTCTCTCTCTCTCTCATCAAAAACCCTGCCCAGTGAGCTTCATACATATCTACTACTATCCTTCACCAACCATGGCAAAATGAAATATGCACGGACTGTAAAAAAATCATTCCTTAAGACTTCTAGAAATAGGAATATTAAGTCTCAGCAAAAATCAAGCCCCATCTATTTTATGTATACAAACTGTGAAGAGTTACCCTGAACAAAAACTCACCCTGGATCACAACAGCAGCAGTGATTTAGTGACAGGGGTCACTATTCTGATAATATCAGGGCTTTAAGAACTCTGTGTCCTGACACACCCCTTTATCCCTATTTCGTCCTTCCTTATCTCATCTTGTCATCTCCTTTACTTACTGCCTCTCTCTCATTCTTCCTACATCCCTCTTCTCTTTGCATCTCTCTCACACTTCTCTTTTCTACACCTCTTCCCTGTGCATGCCTCGCTCACCTTTTCACTGTCTTCTCCCCATGGTACCCTTGCAACTATTCTCACTTGCCTCTTCTAATATCTTCATACGTGTCTATATAATGATATGCTGCTATCTCTGTAGCATAAGCCATCTCACTCATTACAGATATACCTTATCCGTGTCCCTGTAGCATAAGCCATCTCACTCATTACAGATATACCTTATCTGTGTCCCTGTAGCATAAGCCATCTCACTCATTACGGATATACCTTATCGGTATCCCTGTAACATAAGCCATCTCACTCATTATGGATATAACTTATCCGTATCCCTGTAACATAAGCCATCTCACTCATTATGGATATACCTTATCCATATTCCTGTAGAATAAGTTAAACTATACAATGTAGCTTATTCTTGGCATTTGTAATATATATATATATATATATATATATATATATATATATATATATATATATATATCCAAACAACACAAGAGTCACCAGAGCAAGTAAAAATGCAAACAAACAAGTAAGCTGAAGAGCAGGAGTCACAGTTTTTATAAAATCCAACGAGTTTATTGTACAAATGATAAGCGCTTTCACAAATAAATTTGCTTCATCAGACCTAACTGATCAAATGAGGTCATTTCCTTTTATACTCAATTAAATTCAAGCTAACCAGTCATACATTTACACATTTAAAGATGTACTTACACATTTAAAATATAACCCAGAAATATATTAAAAGACATTATAAAAATACATAATAACTCAAATAAAATTTACATTAGTCCTAAGTCTCCTACTTTTCAGTTTTGCTGCAACAGCTATATGGTCATTTAGCCTCTTATCCAAATGGGCTCTAAGCCTAACGATCCATGTATGTTCCTTTGTCTCGGTTAGATACATCCCCCAACCTCTCATCATCATATATTAACACTAACACTCGAAATCTAAACTGATGGCTATCATCATTCTCAATAGTGTGCCTTGCTAAGGCACTATACATATGCCCTCGCCTATAACAATACATATGGTCGTGAATTTGTTCATGAAGGCGTCTATTCGTCTTCCCTATATAAAAGGAAGAACAGATAATACACTGGGTTAAATATACAAGATTTTTACTATTACAGTCAGCATTGATGTCAAACGTATATACTTTATTAGTATTGGGGTGCTTAAACTCTATACCTTCATGTATAAAGGTGCAGAAATTACAGCTTCCACATTTAGTGGTCCCCATACCCATGCCAAATCTCATTTCATGTGTCACACTTTTAGGATAGCATAACCTTCTTTTCACATTCTTGGTACTTTTAAACGAAATATAGGGTCTTTCCCCCACTATTTGAACTATTTGATCGTCTGTACGTAGTATATTTCAATTTCGTTGTAAAATATTCCTGATCTCTGGTATAGGAGAAAAATAAAAGGTGTCTTATTCATTATCCTATTCACCATATGGCTGGCTGTATTGGGCTCAGAAAAATATGGCCTAGCCCTAGTTTTCCTCATCTTATGTACTTCACAAGATATATTATTGACTTCACTTCTATCATAGCCTCTGTTAAAATCAGATGTAATATGTTCGATGTCCTCATGCAGATCACTATCTCTGTCAGTTAACCTCGAACAATGCATAATTTGGCCCTTGACAATGTTATTAAAAACATGTGTCAGATGCATACTAGTCCTATGTAAACAGGACGGATGATGAAATACTTTAATATATCTGCCTGTATGCAAAGCACCACTTTCATCAATACTGATCAAAATATCCAGGAAATGAATGTGAGTCTCACAGCATTCACCAGTGAATCTCAAAAACTCACTGCTGCTATTCAGATGCTCAACAAATCTCTCTAGTTCACATCTGCTAACTCTAGTTCACATCTGCTACCTTTCCAGAATAGACCGAGGTCATCCACAAACCTCCTATATAATACTAGATGTTTCTCCGCTAGAGGGTGGGAAGTCAAGTTATTTGTCTCCCATTCAGCCATCACCATGTTGGCGTAGCTATTAGCACAAGGAGTGCCCATAGCTACGCCCAACAACTGATGGTAATATTTCCCATTGAATAGGAACACATTGTTACATAAAACAATATTGAGCAGCTCACATAATAAATCAATATGCTCTCTAGTATATACACTACATCTCGATAAAAAACTCCTAACCATACAAATTCCCATATTATTAGGAATAATGGTAAATAATGAGGTAACATCATATGTCACCAATAAAATACCTTTCTCATCTTTCTTTACATCATTATTAAACATGTAAAGCTCTTGAAGCATCTGTTTAGTGTCACGTAAAAGGTAGGGATGATGCTCAAGTATAGATCTTAATTGCTTCTCAATATAAATACTAAGTGGCTCAGTAAGCTATCCCCCACTGGCCACTATCGGCCTAAAAGGAGGTCTTTGAGGATCTTTATGGACTTTAGGAAGTCCTTGTGTGTGTGTATATATATATATATATATATATATATATATATATATATATATATGTATACACACACACACACACACACACACACATGCATACATTTACATATATGTGCATGCATGTGTGTGTTTCTGCATATCCTCGTATCTGTAAATATGCTTTGTTGATTTCTTATTTGATCCTATTCATCTGGACTGTGCCTGCAAATGGTCCACTGAGATCAGTGCACTACCCAGTAACAAGCTATATGTGTGTGTGTATGTGTGTGTGTATATATATATATATATATATATATATATATATATATATATATATATATGTCTAGGACTAATGCGCAAACGGCCATAAGAAGCACTTTTGTGGAAGTATGCCACGAGGTAGAGGGAGTTGTGGGGGAGTGACTATTGCGGAGATTGTACTTTGGTGCGGTTAAGGGAATTTTTCCCTTTTCCCCACTGTAGTGCAATCTTGGACTGAGAATAATAAAGTAGGGGGGTGTGGGGGACACTGCCCCCACATGGGGGGTGCAGGGGTGCTTGCCTGCCTGCATAAACATTAATTTACTGTTTTTTCATTTTTTAAACACACTTTAGCGAAAGCACTTTTTTGGTGAAAAGCGCTTTCGCTAAACTGTGTTCGGTGATAATGGATTCAGACTTTTGATCTTTGGATCAAAAGATATATATGGGTCTAGGACTAATGCGCAAATGACCATTTCACTGAATTTGAAATGGCCAGGCATACTTACACTTACTTTTCACCGAAGAAGCACTTTTGTGGAAGTATGCCTCCAGGTAGAGGGAGTTGTGGGGGAGTGACTGTTGTGGAGATCATACTATGGTGCGGATAAGGGAATTTTTCCCTTTTCCCCACTGTAGTGCAATCTCAGAGTGAGAATAATAAAGTAGGGGGGAGTGGAGGGCACAGCCCCCCACATGAGGGGTGCAGGGGGGCTTGCCCCCCTGCATAAACGTTAATTTACTGTTTTTTTTTTTTAAACACACTTTAGCGAAAGCACTTTTTTCGGTGAAAAGCGCTTTCGCTAAAGTGTGTTCGGTGATAATGGATTCAGATGTTTGATCTTTCAATCAAAATCCTACATCCATATATATATATATATATATATATATATATATATATATATATATATATATATATGGCATTGCAATGATACAGTTACTACTTTTGTATGCTCTGCATCATTGTTTATTAGTTTCTCTGGAAAAAGAAAAAGAAAATTTGTTTACAGTCATTAGCAACACTTCTGGCATACAAGTCATAGAACATATATTATCACATGTAGTTAACACCTATGCAAGTTTAGTGTTGACTTATTGGGAGAAGGAGGTTTTTTATGAAGGACAACACCCTTGGAAGGGTAAGTTTATTTATTTTTATTTTACATTTGTTAACCGGGCTAGTCTAGCTGGAGAAAATTCCATTTTTTTAGTAGAGGCCCGGGAAAAAAAGTCTCACAAAAAATTAGTACATAGAGACAAAAAATATTAGTATGCTGTTAATGAAACATTACAAATTGAACAATTGATTTAAGATTGTTAATACAAGTATTAATTTCTATCATACATATTTACAAGAAAATAAGAAAGCTATAAGGTAAGATTAGTTAAAGGATTAATTAAGAATTACAGTAGTTACAGAGAAAAAGATGTAAATTTTTTAAGATGAACATAGAGATACATGAAGGTATGGATACAGGAGAGGTAAGGATAAAAGAGAGTAAAGAATAATAAAAAGAAAAAAAGAATAAAATAAAAAAATATTATAATATTATAAAGTTATAAGTTAAAAGTTAGTAGACAGTGTGAGAGGAACAGTGTGAGAGGAAGGAAAGGAAGTAGGTGAGTGGAGAGGAAGTAGAGATCAGAGGTAAAGTTATAAAAGTTACTTTTCTACATGTGTTTTGTGGATGATGTTTTTTTGTTATGGGGAGGGGATGTTGTTGACGTACAGACATTTGTAGAATATTTAGAATCCACGACCACATTCCTTAGGTTTATCATGCACTATTCCAGTGAGGTCATAGACTTTCTGGATGTAAAACTGCTGAGGGATGAGAATGGGGTTCTGGATACAACCCTATTTAGAAAAATCTGCTGGAAGAACAGCATGCTATCTTTTGACAGCATGTACCCTAGATACACCTTCAACAGTATAATAAGAGGGCAGGATGATAGAATTTCACATATATGCACAAAGGACACACATTTTGAACAAGAAATAGCTAGGCTAGAGAGCAACCTTTGTCGACAGGGGTATAATGGGAATAAAGTTAACAATGTTATAACGATAAGTAAACAGCACAGGAAGGATAGATTCAGACCCTGGTTCACCCATAGACAACAGGGTGGGGTATCCAGTCAGTCTAGACCCCCACAGATCAGTAATATGAGACTGATGCTAACATACAGCAACAACATAGCGGGAATATGTGACATGATAAAACAGAATGGGAATGTTCTGTTAACAGATGAAAGAATAGGTAAGGTGGTGGGGGAGAGACCACTATTTGGATTTAGAAGGAACAAAAATCTAAAAGATTTATTATGTCATGAAGGGAAGACACATAAAAGCTGGAACAGGAGTATAATTACACAGCGTACAGGTACACGAAAATGTAGAAGCTGCAAAGCATGTGAATATGTTGAGGAAGCAGGATCATATAGACATCCTATATCAGGGAAGCAGTATTGTTTTGATCTATATGCAGATTGCAAGACAAAGAATGTTGTTTATTTGGCAGTCTGCCAGGACTGCAACTCATTCTACATAGGAAAAACTAACTGCATGTTGAAAAATAGAATTTTGAACCATTTGTCACCAGTTAGGCTAAGACATAAATATAATGCACTTTTCCAGCATATTTCTAAGTATGAGAATCCTAAGTTTAAATTTATGGTTATACAATGTAGAAATAAGAACAAAAGGGGAGGTGATTTAGTTAATGAGACAGAACTAAATGAGACAAAATGGATCAGTGAACTAGCAGCATATAAAACCCCAAGTTTAAATGGGGATATACCTTTAAAACCTGTATTGAAAAAGAGGAGGGTGCAATACTGATTAGTAGTCAAAGAGCATTAAAAACTGCATTGCTACTTGACCGTGTTATCTGAAGAAGGGCTTGTAATAAAAGCGCTCATTTTATGTGTTTTTAATTGTGCTTTAAATAAAAGTTTTGTAGATGTTCAGCGTGGGGGCTACTGCCTGTTTTCTTCTTCTTCTCAGGAAAAAGAGATGATTTAATTTTTATCCAATGTATATTCTGAATCTGGAATATTCCTTTTGATTTAAAATGAAAAAGTAAATCTTTTTTTCTGGCTGCAATGATTTTTTTTATATTATTGAATGGAATTTTTTACACGCAGCTATTATTAATGTTTGCTCTGTACCTCAACTTCATCTAAAAAGACTATGTCTTGTGATATGTAAATAAAAGTAATAAGTTAAGTGAAGATCAATGAAAATATTCCAGTGGTTGACACAGCAGAAGAGTAAAGTGATGGCTTCTAAAGTTCTAAAACAAGGATAATGTCAGTGGCACAATTGGTAGCTCACTTACCTTTGGTGGTGGAAAACCTGAAGGCTGTGGGTTCTATCCCTACTCCAGCGGATTGGATTGTTAACAATGCAGTGAAGCATGAGTGGATGCTGCACTCCCAAGTGTGTCGTCTTTCACATAAGATGTTAAACTGATGTCCCATCTGCTGGAGTTGGAACTTAGGTCAGTGTAAAAGATCCCACTGCACCTATCAGAATGAATGAGGAAGTTTTGCGATGCTGACCAAATTTGCCCTAATGGTATCAATACCACTGCAGGTCCTTCCTGAAAAGAAGCCACTAGCCAAGTGGGACTAACCCAGTAAACAATGGATAAATAAATTGATAAAATAAAATATCTAAGAAATAAAAACAATTATCTAAGAAATGAAAATAAGTCTTAATGATATGTGAACTGCATTCTGGGACATAAAGAACAAACAATGTGAACTAGTTAGTACACAAAGGATAGGATGCACACTGTGGGACAGAAGAAGAAATGATGATATAAAAGAAGGAGCCAAAATAGCTCCAGTTGCAGGAAAAGGTTTGTGCACATGAACAGAAAAGCAGAAGAAAATCTGGTGCAAATGATTTGGGACAGACAGGAAGAAGGCAAGATGAAATGAAAGATGTGGATGGATTATGTGAGAGATGATCTACAACAGAGAGGCATGAGTGCAAAAAGAAGGTAGGAGGGCAGAACTGAATAGAGAAACATGGTGATAGTTGACATGACACCCCAACCTCATGTAGAAAGGGGGATGAAAGGAATCGATGATGATGATGATGATGATGATGATGATGATGATGATGATGAATAAACAGATTAAGAACAGTACGACATTTATCAATTGAACTACAGATGGTAAAGGAAAAACAAGATGGTCATGTGGAGCAGTCATAGTAGAAAATATTATTATTAGAAAACATCAAAAAGATGATGGTTATCTTGTCTGTGTGCCAGAAAAATTAGTGGGCTGGACTGAGCTGCATGGAGGTCAGTCTGAAACTAAAAGAGTATATAGGCTTTTCTCTCCCAGCCCAACTGTAATGGCACAACAGCAGAGGCATGTGGAGTTAAGAAATGATTAGCTCTGGCTCTCACATAACTGTGGCCTGATATGTAGAGTGAGATGGGAGAGTCAGGATAGCACATTCATGCTTGAAATGGTGACTGTGTTAAAATATGCGAAAGGTGATAACTTAATAATATTATATATTTATATTATCAATAATAAATATGAGTCCAAGACCAGAAGTAAGCTCATTCACGTTTTGTTTTGCTTCTGTGGATTACATGACATCATAGATGCGTTATAATCATGTGAGGGGAATTGTATACGACTGTTACCAAATTGTCCAAATGTATTTTTATGCAGGAAAAAGAGTTAATAGAGAGGACTGTGATACTATAAACTGAGGAAGATGTGAGTGCACTGAAAGAATTGTAACACATGGAGGATAAGCTAGGCCAAAGGGTTCTTTAGCTGTGCTCATAGGTAATTACTATGTACTCTTAAAAAAATTACCTTTCCATACTGAAGAGGGAGCATCTAAGGACATATAGTTTACTAAAAACAAGAACAGAGATTTTAAGGGGCAATGTTAGAGTATCCAAAGAAGGACCAAGTTAAGTAAATAAATAGATTTTTAACTTTCATAAAGAGGACATTATTGTGGGGATTATTTCCATTAGTTATTTTATATGGCACAGATGGTGTATATGGGGTTGCTAAATGCTTAGTTTTTTTTTCTGGGGTAGGTTGTTTTGTTCCAAGTTTCAGATTAGGATGTTGAGATGTATTAAAAGGAATTAATCTAACAACAAATTCTAAGAAGGGTTTGGTTTCTGTTCCATTCAAATAGATGTTTTGTTATTTTGGAATTTTTAGGATGGTTCCCAAGTGACATGGATTTGGTAACCTTGAAATGGAATTCATTTTTTACATTAATTTGTATCTGTGCTTCTCTGGCATTAGATGACAGGGTGTCCGTCTTTCAGCTGATGTGAGAGAAGATAAAAATGGATGGACAGTTGTGATTCATTTTGTCCATGATTATCCAGATGCTATAACAGCTGTTCGGAGGGAGTTGGATATACAGTGCAGGAGTAAACAAATTAAAGCCACCTTTTTATATGCAGAAAAACCTTTCAAAAGGCTTGATTAATGTATAACTCTGTGGAGGAAGTACACATTGTGTTAAAGTAGAATAGGGCTGTAAGGATACAATGTAATTGATGCTGCAGGGTTAGTACAAAATTTTGTTATTAATGACGATGCCACTAAGCTTCTTTATCACCAGAAAATCGTGTTCATTTACAGCACCAGATGAAATATAAATGATCATACAGGAATATGCTTCTGTTCCAAGGTGATTAGTACCTGTGTACCTCTGGTGTGTTATTCCTCATATGAGGTGTTTTGGCTTATTTAATGTGGTAATTGTCAGATATGATGATGTCATATATCTATAACTAGGAAAATGAGAAAGGAAAAATTTCATATGTGCTGTGATTTCTTCTCTTAAATCCTTTGGACTCTTTAGTACCTCTCAATGAAAGCATTTGCTAGATTAATTATGTTATGAAAATTATAAAGGAAACTAATTTTTCAGAGATTCATAGACATTCCAAGGCCATTAAGTGTTATGACCATTTACTTCTTCCCAGTACCCTTCCTCAGGTTAACCTCCTTAAATCAGGTGGACCATAAAAGTCAATCCTGGAATAAATTTGTGAAAACCCATCCAGGTTATGTTTAAAGGAGTTCAGTGAGTCACACTGCTACACTGCTTAACATTCAGGGAAAGATTATTGAAAGGTTAGGGAGATGGTAGGTTTTAAACACGTCCCTCCACTATGTTTTATTTATCTGTTGGTGAAAATCTAGCTGGAATCATTGGACCTATGGAGACACAGGAGGTTGAGGACAACTGAGCCTCTAATTGTATGATAAGCAAGACAGAGATCTCCCCTCAAAAGTCTATAAGACAATAAATAAAGGGAAAGAGCATCTAGTCTCTCTTGCTCACTCAGGGACTTTACGTCTGTGATTTTTTCTTGTTAGGAAACTTTGGGGTCTATCTAATTAAGGTGCATTTCAGGAGGCATTGTACTTGATAATTGGTCTGATCAGTGTTGGGTATAAGAAAGAGATTACCTCTTTAGTTCTCGATGATATTCCTTTGGTGATTAGCTGGGCTAAATAAAAGGATTTTGTGACAACAGTTATCAGATGATGTTCAAAAGAAAGGGAATTATCAACCCAGGTTCCTGACTATATTTTCATTTTGTAGTGGTGTGCTGTCAATGCAGCATGAGGGGATACTCTGCCAAAAGTTACGAAACTATTTTTCAGCATTTACTTGGTTAAGGTGTTTTTTTTTCCTCTTTTTATAAATGTTATGTCAGTTGACCACCAGGTAGGTTTGATTTTAAAATTCCATTATATTTTTAGTAATTGGGACTGCTAGAGCAATGCATGTGTGTATATGGACATAAAACTTGTCAGTGAGGTTGATTGCTGTGTCACCAGCAGTAGTGATGTCATGGGTACATTTAGAGAGAATAATGACATAGAACAAGCAATAAGACTGAGAACTAGAGCCACAATATTTTAAACTCAAATGGGCTTGTCAACTATTTGATACAGTGACTTCTTATTTATCAAATCCAAAAATCTTAGGGCATGTTTTATTTCATAGGTATAGGTGCCACAGTCGATGGGTCAGGGATCGAAGTAACCTAGGATGATGGAGTTGTTTATAAAAAGTTCTTCTAGACTTTCAAGAATCTAATATGATGACAGAAGTATGCCACTTGAAATTGTTGACCATTAAATCTAGATCCATCTGGATAACATCAATGTATAACATGATGTTTAAACTAAAAGGCTTACTAGAAAAATAGTTACTGAATCTTCAAAAATAATTCACATGTTTTAAATATTTGTTTAACTTGTTATTTAGTGGACACCTTTATAAATACTTTAGTTGTTTTATGTTTCTGGTTTCTTGCATTATTGTTGAATTTCTATTTTGCATTTAATATCAATGATTATTAATCTGTGAAAACCCAATCAAATTGTTTAAAAAAAAAAAGAATATGATATGATATGGAAACACAGTGTTCTTTATCATGCCATGGCAAAACAGCATGCCCAACACATTAGTCATAGGTGACTCGATAGTGAGGCACACTGATTTCCCACTCACTAGGTTGAATAAGGAGAAAGCAACAGTCAGCTGCCTGTCAGGTGCCAGGATCCACCACATAACGCATGTACTTAGGTCCCTCAACAACAGGTACAAATATGACTCTGTCATTGTACATGTGGGTGTGAGTGACCTGAGAGTGACATACCTCCCTGGACTACATGGAAAAAAGACATGGAAGAGCTCTCGGATTATGTAGCCCAGGCGGGTATGACTCTAGCCCTGATCAGCCTCCTACCATCACCCAGAATGATACCACAGTACAAGCAGAAAATGATGGATTTCAACAATTGGCTATGTTTCTGGTGTCATTCTAAGGGGATCCAGTATCTGTCTGCTTGGGATGACATGACTGACAGACTTTGACGCTTTGCCAGAGATGGCCTGCATCTGTCAACCCTGGGCTTCCGGATACTTGCCTAGGCTCTTGCCACCCCTATAGTGCCTTTTTTAGGTGGGGTTCCAAAGACCAAATTACCACTGTAACAACTACAAACAAATGATTTTATTATTATTTATTATTTTATTATTATTTTACATTTGTTGACTGGGCTAGTCTAACTGGATATATGTCCATTTTCAGTAGAGGCCCAGGGAGAAAAGCTCCAAACATCAGCAGTGACAAAAAAAATTAATACAATATATAGTAAATAGCCAAGTGCATTACAATACATTAGCTACATAGGTGAGAACAAAAGTTTTACAGATTAACTTAATAGTTTAAAGCTAAGATTAAATACAGAGAACCAAAAACATACATTTTTTTTTTTTTTTTTTTTTTTAGTACTACAGAAAGGTGAGGTAAAACAGAAGGGTAGAGAAGTATAGAGAGAGCTGGAGGTGTAAATATCAGTCTGGGTTAGAGCAGGGACACAGCCAGTGAGTTGTAAGATATTCTTTCAGATGCCTTTTAAAAAGAATAGTGGAAGCAAGAGAGGAATGTTCAGTAGGAAGCTGATTCCAGATTTTACCTACTGTGTTGGTGAAAAGTGAGTCTCCAGCCTTGTTATTTGATTTAGTAGTGGAAACTAGAGGCTTATTAGCTGAGCGTAGTATAGCAAGATTTTTGTAGGGTGAGATCAGGTTAGTGAGGATAGGGGTATTTTTAGGGTGGTAAAGGATTTTTTGGGTGATAACAATTTGTTGATAAAGTAGTTGGTTCTGCAGTTCTAGCCATCCCAGTTGTTTTAGGTTGAGACAGTGGTGAGTTCTAAAGGTGGTGTCAGTGGCAATTCTGGCTATGTTATTGTAACTAGTGGAGAGTTTGGTAAGGTTATTTTTTGATAGATTGGTATATATTGCTAAAGTGTAGAACAGGGTAGAGATAAGGTGGGTCTGGGCAATAGTTGTTCTGGCTGTAGGGGAAAGGAAGGATTTGATTCTGTAAAGAGTGCCTAGTTTTTTGTTGACTAACTTTATAGTAAAGTTAATGTGGTCATCAAAACTAAGGTTATTATCAATTGTTACTCCTAGTAGATGGGTAGAAGTGTCTGGGGATATGTTAGTTGCATTGTTAGAGGATATTGTAAAGTGCATTTGATGTGACTTATGAGTTGGAGCAAAGAGCAGTAACTTTGTTTTCTTAGGGTTCAGGAGGAGGCAGTGTTGCATAAACCGAGTTTCAACACTGTTAAATACTGTTTGGGTGAGAGACTGGAGAGAGGTTATGGACTTAGCTGAACAAATTAAAGTAGAGTCATCTGCATATTGTATGTAGGTGGCCTGAGGAATTTTGGTATGTAGGTCATTAATAAACAATGAGAAGAGTAGAGGTCCTAAAATAGAGCCTTGGGGTACTCCAGTCTTCACGGGAAGGGATTTTGAAAGATTATTTCCCACAATACTGCTTGTTGCCTGTTTTCCAGATAGGATTTAAACCAATTTAATGCTTGTGAGTCAAGAGATTGGGCTTTCAGAATGTCTATAAGGATATTATGGTTGACCATATCAAAGGCTTTTGAAAGGTCAATATATAATGCAGAGGAAAATGTGTATTTGTTATGATTTTTGTTTATGGAGTCAGTGAAGGATAGAAGGGCAGTTGTTGTGCTATGGAAAGGCCTAAAACCATGTTGGCAGTTGGCAAGTAGATTGTTTTGGAGAAGGTGGTCAAGTAGCTGTCTGTGTATACATTTTTCCAATATCTTAGCTACTGGAGACAGTAAGGCAATAGGCCGAAAGTTGGAGAGTTCAGTAGATGCCCCACCTTTATGTAGAGGAATGATATGGGATATTTTCCAAATGGAGGGGATTTTGCTTTCTAAAAATGTTCTATTTATAAGGATGGAGATGGGCTAGGCAATAGCTTTTGCTGCTATTTGCAGATATTCAGGTGGAAGACAGTCAGCAGAAGGGGTGCATGGTTTTAGTTTTTGAAGGAGTTTGCAAATGAGTGATGTAGGTACCGGTTGAATTTGAAAGGTAGAAGATGGAGTCTTTGAGGTATTTAATGGGGATGTAGTAATAGGTGGTAAAGTATTGGCTAGGGTTTGAATGGCTTCAGTAAAGTAGTTGTTAAAGGCATCAGTAATTTGGTTAGAGTTACTTTGGTTGAATCCCGTAGGGGCAGGAGTTTTAGAATGTCCTGGCTGAAGAAGTTTGTTTATACCAGACCAGGAATTTTATGGTTTTTGCTGATGGGTTTGTTGGAGGTGAAGGTAATAGTCTTTTTTGCCTCTGAGAATATCTTTCTTGGTGGCATTTCTTAACTGTTTAAAGCAGAGGTGATCTGATGGACATTTAGAAACTCTCCATTTGGCCCAAATTTTATTCCTGAGGAGGATCTTTTGCCTAGTTTTTTTGTGAGCCAGGGGGCAATTTTGGTCCTTATTCGGGAAGAATGATAGGGAGCATGGTAATCTAGGATCTGAAGGAATCTAGTGTTAAAGTAGGTCACTGCATCATCAAGTGGAAGATGAGACATAGGTGACCAGTCACATGCTTTCAGTTCATTTTGGAAGCTCTCTGGGTTAAAACATTTTTTGGAACGTGAGGTTTTAAAATTATTAGTAGTTGGGGTATGGATTCTGTGTTTAATAATATAGGTTAGCATGTGGTCACTAATATCGTCAGGAAGGGTTCCTGGTTTATAAGTATCAAAGTGGCTGTTGATAAGGATCCAGTCTAGGGTGGTTTCCTTACTGCTTGGCTTATGAATTCTAGTAGGAGTGGTTATAATTTGTGAGAATCCGTAAAGATTTATATGATTGGGAGGATTAAGGGAGCTGCAGGAAGCCCAGTCTATATTAAAATCACCTAATACAATGGTTTCTTGAGGTAGGTGGGTAGTGAGGTAACTAAGTAAGTTTTCAAGAGTGTTGATATTATTTCCAGGGGGGAGATATGCACAAATTAGATAGATGGATTTGGAGTTGTTGATTTGAAGTTTGGCACTAAGAGTTTCTGAATTGGTATCTGATGGAAGGAGCACATTAAAGGGTGTAACTTGGAGTTCAGATTTATACAGAATGGCTACACCTCCACCCTTTTTGGTTTTACGGGCAAGTCTCAAGATATTATATCCAGGAAGGGTAATCTTCTGGTCCAGAGTTGAGGGCTTTAACCATGTCTCTGTAATACAGAGAATATCGAATGAGTACACATCTAAGAGTGCATGTAGGTGGGTAATTTTATTGTTAATGCTACAGATGTTAAGGTGACCTATTAGGAGGGAGTTAGAGGGTCTATTTAAAGTAGTGATTGGAGGAGATAATATATTGTTTATGTTATTGGAAATGTCAGTATTGGGGCCTGAGTTAGGATGAGTATCACCATCTATTAGGGGGTGTTGGTTAGGATAATGTATAAACTTAAGGAGTTTGTAGAAACTGTTTGGGCATTTTTTTATAGTGAAGTAAGTAACATGGGTAGCTCTATGGTATTTCGGTAATATATAGATGGAAGTAGAGGTCATGTCACTGTAGTTAAGGTTGTTTATGGGAGAAATGGGTAGAGTTTGCTGGTAGGGGTGGAGGGGTTCAAGAAGAGAGACGTATTCATACAAGGTTAATGTATATGGTATTGTGAGAGAAGTAAGAGTTGAAGTTAAGAGTAGCAGGTTTGTGAGTATAGATTTGTGTGTTGGGGCCATTAGGATAAGTAGCTACGGAGTTTGGGTATATTGATGGTAGGAGTGTAGTAAGTAAACTACAGGTGGGAGAAAGGAGAGAGTGCTTTAAAGGGGAAGACTAGGTAGTGGGAAGACGTGTACTATTAAGTAAAGTAAAGTAAAGTTGGCTATAAGAGAGAAGTTGTATACAATTTAGTAAAGTAAGGTGGATGTAAGATAAAATGCTGTAGAGTAAGTAAAACAGGAAGGGGTGGGTGAGGTTAGGGAGTATTAAAAGAAAAAGCAATTATCTAATTAGGGCTTTGAGAGGTTAGGGGTAGGGCTATTAAGTGGAGGAGGCATGTGATAGGATGAGAATAAAGAAGGGGTGTGGTTACAGAAGTATATGGCTAGGACCTCTTGGGGTGGGTGGGGTAGGGTAGGGGAGCGGAGTGAGCCCGCAGGGCGAACGGAGCGGGTTCAGACAGGTAACTGAGAAAGTCAGGGAGGGGTAAGAAACAATCAGTAAACAGCTAACTACTTGGTGCCTTAGTTGGGAAGGATAGGCAAAGAAAGGAGGTACCAATGTAGAGAAAGTAAGTAGTTGCTAAGGGCAAAGCTAGTGGAAAGAAGAAGGTAAAGTGGAAAGATGGGGCAGGAGGGAAATCTTCAATCCAGGGACAGAGCTTTTAATTCAAAGGAAAAAAGAAAAAAAAAGGGAAGTTTGGATGTCTAAGGGGTTATCCTAGTTTAGTCTGCCATCTAGTGGACAGATATTGTAATGCAACAGTCGCAAGGGAGCGGAGATAAAAAGGTAGAGGGTATACGAGTGCTACTGTAGATAAATTACAGGAGACAGTACAAGAATAAGAAATGAGAAAACATATGTATAAGTATTTAGGGAATAGAGAGGGGAGTATGGCTGCTGGGTATCCTGGCTAGGTAGCGTAACATACATGCACCAGAGTTTAAGCAAGTGTTGAAAAATTACTACTCTGTTAGATAACACATACTTCCTTGCCTCCTAGTGAACTGGGTTCTTAAGCCGGATGGCAAGTCTTTTTCTAAAGAGGAGTTGGTTTGGTTTGTTTGCAGAGGGTCCTTTCACCAGTAGGTATATTCTTAGGGTTTTAGTGTAGGATAGATGATTCAAACCTGTGAACAGGGGGGACAAGAGACTCAATGAAGGTGTAAGAAAACAGACATTTAAGAGACAGGGTAGTACACAGAGCATTCAAATTCTAATAAACAAGCAGGCATTAAATACAGCTGGGTAGTTCTCAGCTTTCAACTTCAAAGGAGCAGTTCAAAAGCAGTACATTACAGGTTCTCAGCTTTCCAATTCTAACAAGCAGATGAAAAACAGTTCAATTACAGGTTTATAGATATATAGCATGGTATATAGGTACTTAATCAAACATAAGCAATGATTCAAAGTGATTAAACAAAGTAAGGGTAAAAGGTCTATCTAGTAAATGGCAGTCTAGCTAGGAACAGGTGCAACAGTGTTGAGCTAGGACCAGGTGTTCTACAGGGCCAAATAGTGCACTGACTCTCTAGCATTCGCTACAATACAACACTGAAGAAAGTTACATTCTACAGGGCCAAAGTGGTTATAAGCTATAATAAAATAATTAGTATAATGCACCTTTGGCAAAGGCACGTGGCCAACTGGCGGTAGCTAAATCCAGCAGAGTAAGAATATGGTGTTTTACAATTCCAAGCAGAGTGGTTACTTGCTTGGATTCACTCTGGTATAATGAAATGCATAGTGTAGCGTAGGGGAAAGATAAAGCAATCGCTAGCCAACTCTCCACAACCTGGGCAGGTTTGATTCGTGATTAGCTGCACACTCGTTTCCTAAACCTCTGTAGCTTACGTATGTTATCCACGGGCACACACAAGGCTATCAAACTAAGACGTAACAGGGTATACCCATAAAGCGGGCTTGTTTGGTCACAGAGAATACTTTCAGTTTTAATTAGGGCAAGAACGGAGTTTACCGATGGTTACAAAGAATACATTCAGTTCTAATTAGGGCAAGGACGGCGCAGTACTGACCTAATATAACTCCATGTGGTACGCCCAACAACACAGCAGCAGGTTGCTGCAAAACATGCAACAGCTAATGGTAATTATCTACACAAACAATACATAAAACAAAACTCCACACCAAATTCTCAGCAAAGCCAAACAGATAATCCATACAGAAAAGAAAAACGTTAATGCCAACTTGTAGCACTTACAGAATGGTAGACGCTGGGGCCAGGAACGCACAGCAGCCAGGGGGCCTGTTCCTAATAATAAAGATGGCGACTTGCCAGGTCAGAAGAAAATATAAATGCAAATGCAATCTGAGGGTCATGCTGCTCAATGCTAAAAGTCTAAATCTCAAAATGCACTCGCTCGAAGCACTCCTTAAAATGAAGAACATTGACATTTGTGCTGTAACAGAGACCTGGTTCAAGGCAGCAGGAAGCACCCCTGCACTAACAGGCTATAACTCATTCCACACCTTTCAGCCCCAGAGGTGGTGTTTCCATAATCATAAAAGATGCGCACACCTCCAGACTGGTAGCCCAACATAATGCATCAGAAATTCTTCAGGTGAAGCTAAAATTGGGTAAGACAGCAATTCAGGTCATAGCCTGCTATAGGTCCCCAGCCATGTCCCAAGACTTACACTCCATGTTCCTAAGCACCCTGGAGAATATTAGGTTCCAACCTAACACTCATACTGAGCAACTTCAACTACACCTCCATTAACTGGCAAAACGATTCCTGTACCAATACACTTGCCCACCATTTCCCATAATTCATAAATTCCAATGCTCTGAACCAGCTCATTCTTACCCCCACTAGAGGTAGCAACATCCTTGACCTGGTCATTACTAACATGGATGACCATTGCTCTGTGCCAATAGTCAACTCTTCCCTGGTTAGATCCAACCACAAACTAATCAGCTTGGAAATCTACATCCCTCCCACCCCACCCCCTGCAAAGCTAACCACCATGAAAAACTTCTCCAAAGCTAACTTTGGGCTCTTAAAAACAGAGGTGGCTAACTTCACGGCACCCATGCAATTGGAGAACAGCTGCATGACTACCGAATCATACACTAATGCCCTGTACGAACACGTACACTAATGCATGGATCTCGCCATACCCAACAGTACCAAGACGCTCTCCTCCAAAAAAAGGAAGCCAATCTGGTGGTCCCCTGCCATAAACAAACTTTACAACAGAAGGAGGAAACTGATGCAGAATAAGGTGAATTCCCAAGACTGGAAAAACTCCCTTATCAGCCTCAACAAAAAGTTGAGATCCCTCATCAAATCCTCTAAAGCTAGCTATGAAAACAGAATTGCAGCAGATAGTAAAGACAACCACAAGGTCTTCTATAATTATGTAAAGAATCTCCATGGCAATACCCAGATTTGCTCGGAGCTATTGCACAATGCCACCTCCTATACTGAGCCAACAGATATTGGCAATATACTTGCCAACAGATTCAGTGCCAACTTTACCCCTATCTCCCCCACCAAAGGACCAATCACAATACCAGTAAATTGTCAGGCACCCAGTATTACTGCTGCACAGGTTAAAACAGCACTGTCCGAGGCCAAGAATACAGCTTCTATGGGACCTGACAATATCCCTGGCTGCATTCTACATGAACTACACAGTGAACTGGAACCTCACCTATGTGCCCTGTTCAATCACAGCCTCACCTCAGGCTTTGTCCCTACCGAATGGTGCACTGCTACAGTCATCCCTCTCCACAAAGGAGGAGTGACTACAGACCCTAGGAACTATTGCCCCATTAGATTGATGAGTCTGATATGCAAAGCAATGGAATGCATTATTATGGACCTAATAAACAAGGATATAGGGAATCTCCAAACTCTGGATCCCACACAGTTTGGTTTTGTGAAGGATAGATCATGACTGCTCAACCTGGTCGACTTCTTTGAGTCAGTCACCAGAGTTGTGGATGAAGGCAAGGTGGTTCATACAGCCTACCTTGATCTGGCCAAAGCCTTTGATACCATTCCCCACTCAGGAATCATAGAAAAACTCACTAAGCTAGGCATCAACCCCTATATCACTAGGTGGGTTGCAAACTGGCTCACAGATAGAACCCACAGTGTGAAAGTAGCTAACTCCAAGTCAGACTGCCAACCAGTCACGAGTAGAGTCCCACAGAGTTTGCTCCTGACTCCTCTCCTGTTTGGTATCTACTTCTCTGAAGTCCAGGCCAACATGAAGGGACTCTGGTTGACAAAGTTCACAGACGATTGCAAGTTGGGCATCTTAATTAACTCCCCAAGTAATGTTGACATCCCACAGAAGGGCCTCACTGAGACCAACGACTGTGTTCAGAACCATGGCTTTAAGCTCAATGCCAAAAAATGTGTCATCATCCCGTTTGGGAAAAACTCGGTTCTCATGAATTACCACATTGATGGTAGTCCACTGAACACAGAAGGTGTTATGAGAGATCTGGGAACACAGGTTGACAGCAACCTGTCTTTGTGGTCAGAAAGTCATTAAATGTGGCACATCTCATTACTAAGGGTTTTGCATCCAGGAAGAAAGAGGTCATTGTCTCCCTCTACTCTTCCCGCATTAGGCCAATGATCGAGTACAATGCCCCATTTGGCATGTACCTCACTAGACACTGGCAACAACTGGAGAATCCGCAAAAGTACCTCACGAAGAGGATCCCAGGCCTTAAACACTTGTTCTATATGGACAGACTCAAGAAACTGCAACTATTCTCTGTCTCATATGGCCTACTTAGAGTTGATCTTTGCTTGACTTACAAAGCCATGTCTAAGCCAGCTCTATTAGAAATGCTACATCTAAAGAAATCCTAATCCTCCGCACTACATGTCCAGAGACCTCAACCTCATTACCACAATCAACAGAACAAGCTAGAGGGACATGTTCATATGCGTGTGCTATGAAATAGACTTCCCATACATGTCGAGAGGAGCGCCTCACTGGCCCTATTCAAGACAAATCTTGAGTGGATGGGAAATAGAAAATTCACCCCAGGAATCACTCCAGTGACTCTACTCAACAGATGCACGGGGAACAAAGGTCAGTTGGCATGATGCCAGGGTAATCCTATGGGCTAGGCTTGTAAAGGTTCCAGGGCTATTAGCCTAGTACACATCTATAAACTCATGAACCTATGCTGTTTGCTGGGATCTTGTCTTGTCAGATGTAAACTGAAATTCAAGGAGCTCAGTTTGTGGGTCTATGTATGTTAGTCTAGAAGAGATGTTATGAGATATGGTCCGCAACAAATATGGAAACACCACAGCAGTTTCTACCAGACTTGAAGACAGGGTGAGTCCAAAATCCTGGTATAGAGGAAGTGTTTCTTTACATTTAAACCAGGTTTCTCTAACTACACATACATGGGCCTATTCCAGACGGCGGAGTACTTCAAGACTGGGCAGTTTTTTACTGTAACTCCCGGCATTTAGAAGAGCCATCTTAATGTGCTAGTTTAGGGTTAGATGAATTTACTAAGTTGGGATGTCCATTAGATGAACTCTGCCTAAAAAAAGACACTATAGGTGCAGTAACGGCTTTTGCCTCTAAACAAGTAGGACTATCCATTGTCTCATCTCAGGTGAATACACAATGGATTCCTCTGGAATGACACCAATTGGTAAGCCAATTGTTAAAGCTAATTATCTTCTGTTTGTAATAAGGTATCAGTCTTGGTTAAGGAAGAATTCCATTCAGAACTATCTGTTGTCTTATCCCCGGTGAATACACTGTGAATTCCTCATCTTCAAGTAAGCCAAGGGTTAAAGATAATTATTTTGTGCTTATACTGAGGCATCAGTCTTAGTTAAGAAAGGATTCCACTCAGAACGTGAGTCTTTCCTGCATCTGTCACAAGTGTAGGGAGGTCTGTCATGTCACTCAGGATGTCCTTCTGCTTCCAAAGTCATTCATTCCCATACGACCACCACTGTATCTGTATGTGGAAAGGGTCCTGAGGGCCCTTGTGGCATTTATGATCCTGGTGTAAAAATTCATCTGACCCTAGCTTGTCCAGCCTAGTGAGTGGGAAATCTATGTGTCTATCACCTGAGTCAACAAGCATTAATACACTTTTACCAGAGACTAGTTAACCTGTTGATGTAGTTGTGCATGGAGAAGGTGTGGTTAGGGACATCCACTGAGGATTTTGTATATGCCCTAGGAGACTTTGGCAAGGATTTATTTACATCAGTGAATAACATTTTAGTATGTTCTATATATAAATTTGGAAGTGGCTGAGATGAATGTGTGAATATATGATCACAAGGCATCTAGAATCAGATCACAGCAGACAAGTAAAAATAAGTACAAGCTAATGCTGCCCTAAGTTTAACTGAATGACTTAACCAGCAGAAAAATTGATATCATTTGTGTACCGATTTAAGGGAAAAATGAAAATGTGCTCAAGATCACAATTCTGCAATAACTGTAGTGGTTCTGTGTATCACACATCTCACTGGATGGCTGTATTCTGCAATAACTGTAGCGGTACTGTGTATCACACATCTCACTGGATGGCTGTATTCTGCAATAACTGTAGCGGTACTGTGTATCACACATCTCACTGGATGGCTGTATTCTGCAATAACTGCAGTGGTACTGTGTATCACACATCTCACTGGATGGCTGTATTCTGCAATAACTGTGCAGGGTTTGATCACACATCTCACTGGATGGCTGTATTCTGCAATAACTGTAGCGGTACTGTGTATCACACATCTCACTGGATGGCTGTATTCTGCAATAACTGTAGTGGTACTGTGTATCACACATCTCACTGGATGGCTGTATTATAAATAATAATTCAAAAAACAGAAAACTACCCCACTAGAGCCTATGGTGATCAGACACTTAGAAATATCAGAAATTATTTTATTTTTATTTTACAGTTTGGTGACAGGGTGGAGGGGTTGCTGTTTTGACCCTTTTCAACCACTACCCCCTGTACAAGAGTACAGAAAAGATCAAACTTAGAGCAAAATTATTACAAGAACAGTACTCACCATGTTGTTACAACACTCAGGATTGGAGTATAAAAATATTTAAATTATATGCAAGACTAATTGTGTCTATATATTTGTCCAACTGCTATTATAAGCTGTAGAACTAGCCAGTATCACAAAAGCAGCTGTACTTAGATTCATTTTGCAAGTGCTGTGTGCTGCCTAAGTTTTTTTTTTCTTTTTGAATATTTGAAGTTTTTCTATGCTTTTTATATCAGAAGACAGCTGGTTACATGAAGCCAGTCCTATTCTAGAGAGGGTTTCTTCTCCTAATGGAGGTCTGGCGAATATATTTGTACTTTCTCGACTGTTTTTAAGGGATTAGCTTTGTTTTCTGATTTGGAATAACAATTTGAGAGGTAGTCAATAGCCAAGATGAATAATTTTAAAAATTAGTGAATTGAGGAGAAGGGTGTCGCTGTTAGCTGTTGGTAGCCAGTTTGCTTTTTAATGTAATCTATAGTGATGGCAGTTTGCATCTGCATCTGCAGGCAGAGGAAATTAAAACATTTTATTTTCAGTGGTTTGAAGTTTTTGAGTGCTTTTAGTGGAATGAAGAGGAACAAGGGGAAGGAAATATTCAAGCCATGGTATTTGTATTTTTGGCTGTAGCTATCCTTGCTTATTATGAAAGAAGTTGAGAGAGAGACAATAACATTGTTTTTAGCTGTTTTAATTTCATGATGGTAATCTTATCTATCAAAAAGAATAATTAATATTGTTTCCAAGATAGTCCCCAAACACCTGGCTATGCATGTTGATCATAGTAAATTAATGCATTTCATTTAAATGCTCTAAAATCAGTTTCAGCAACTGCAGTAATAAACAAAGTGCAATCAGTTTACTTCCCTTGTACACAGAGAAATTAACACATCAGTATAGTTCCCTTAGCATATCTTACACAGCAGTCCAACCGAAAGGTCAGCAATGGAACATAGAACTTCACAATAAACAGCAATTTCAGAAAACAAAACAAACAAGAGAACCAATCAGTCCCAAACACCTGGCTAAATAAGCTGTCCTTAGTAAAAAAGTAATGTAGTTTCTGTTCAAATTCTCAAAAACAAGAACAAAAAAATCAGCAGCTATAACTAGTAAACACAATGAAGTGCCGTATGCTTTTTACTTCCCCTGTGTAGAGAGCTTCAGGAAAATCATCCAATTATGTGGAAAACTGTGCTTACAGATTAGTTCAGCCAAAAGGATCTTATTAATTTGAAAACAACTGTTTCTCAAACTATTTATGGCACATAGTGTGAAGAGGAAAAAGGATGATGGATGGATGTTTAGCATGGCAAATTATGTCTTTAAAACTGTAACTTTACTCCAAGATGAGAGCACCCCTTTCCAGCTGGCAGCACTCATTCAGCTGTTTCTTGCAGTCCCTTCTTGCACTCAAGTGAGCGTCCACCCCTGCATCCACACACACAATTATTCTAACTCTGACAACATCCTTGTTACTGAAGAAGGGTCAACGATAATTATGACATTTGTGTATCTGACATGCCATCCAGTTTCATACTACACTAAAAAATGCACAATACTGGCAAAAGATACCGTCATTCTCTTATCTAGTCATAAAACCAAAGCTGAAACCAGGGTAGTAATGGATGCACGATAAATGAAATCCAACTCCAGAAGTATTTAATATTACTTCTTTAATAGACCATAAGTTCCACAAACTTGTTCACATTAAGCACTTTCATCCACACTAAGGTGGACTTCATCAGAACACTTTCTTAAATATGCACGATAACATGACATCATAAATTACTAATCACATCTTAAAAACATATATACTCACATTTAAAAATGCATTAAAATATACATTGCCATTAATATTTAGTTTTTTTCAAAAAAGAAAAAGGAAACAAAAAGAAAACTTTTTTGCTCATTTAAAGCCCTTACAATGATGTGTATACTAAACAGACAAGTATCATCATATTAATCACTCACATACTTCAAATAACTTTTAACTGATACTTTATTATTTAATCCTGCAATGACATCCGCCTTTCTCTACTACAAAAAAATGAAAACTTCTTAACTTCACCACACTGTAGTGAATGTTTCACCAAGGCATTTGTGGTATCTCTTCTTCTTATAGCAAACACATGCTCCCTCACCCTGTTACTTAATCTTCTAATAGTTTTTCCTATATAGAAATGATCGCAGCTTGAACATATGGCTAAATATAGCGTACACGTCACTTGCACTCTGATCTACATCTTCCCTCTTAGAGAAATAGATCACATTACATTATAAGACTATTTGGCATGCAGAAATCACAGGTAATTCTTGATCATGCATTATACGGTACTAAATGCACAGAACAGGTCCCCGTTGCTGCATATTTCACACTAGGCTTAGACACTCGACCATGTCGTATGACATAAAACTGGGATTGAGATTTAGCAACTGGAACTGTCTCTGCAAAACGGTTGACATGTGGAATGTTCGGATCATTTTCTGGAATGGAATCAGAATTTTGAACACATTCTGGTATGTGAGCAGTGTCTGATTCACTCTTAGATTTGTATTCTACATTACAGAAGCAATGTTGTGATGGTGATGACAGTTCTGGTACAGGAAGAAGATGTCTACGGTTCCCCCTATACTCCACACTCTCGAAGTCTACCAGGTAGGATCTCAGCTCTGCACAGATGTCTGTAATCTGTACTATTAATTCAAAACCTTTTGTTGCCTGTATTCATACCATCTCTACTTCAATCAATGGGCAAAGTAATCTGCGCGATCTGTCTTAACTAGATTTCTGGATATTATGCTTCAACAGTTGAGCGTTGATGGTTTTATTGTTCTTAGGTTTAGACTTCAATAAAGTAGAAGTAATGGGTAGTGTAATTCTAGCTTGCCTGGAAAGTAGTCTTCGAGCAGGTGAGCCAAAAATACCATCACAGGGTTTGTTTCTGAGATTAAGCAAATTCAAGAACACATTGGTATTAATTGCTTTGCACTTTGCACTGCACATTCAGGTAGACCATTGGACTGAGGATATTCAGCACTACTAGCACAAAGTCCTATTCTTCTGCAAATTTCCAAAACAACTGGCTAGTAAATTGAGTATCATTTTCATAAAGAAGTTTATGTGGTCTACCGTGAACTGAGAAATGACGCTTCAACTTAATAATAACAGCAGTGAATGTTAGGTTAGGTAGCAGATCAATCTCAAGCCAATTTGAATAAGAGTCTAGCAAAAACAAGTAGTGTTGATTATTCCACTCAAATATATCAGTTGCTACAGTAGACCAAGGTAGTACAGGAACTGGACTTAGCTGAAGTGGTTCTCTTTGCAAATGTGGTCTAGTACTATTGCATACTGAACAAGAAGAAAGTACTTATCAATGTCTTTTGGTAAGGAAGGCCAAAACACTAATTTTCTTGCTTTTCTCTTAGTGGATGTGGATCCTGGGTGACCACAATGCAAAATGTGGATATATTATTGTCGTAAGGTAGCAGAAACAATAATTTTAGGACCTTTGAATAGAATGCCATCATCCATCAACAATTCATCTCTGTAAGGAAAATAGCTTTGCACTTCAGGTGGTACACTAGAGTGCGTTGTCGGCCATCCAACATTAATGTAGTGATTGAGCTTCTGTAAAACTGGATCAGGCTGAGTGTGATCTCTTAACTCATCAAGTCTAGTGGTGGAAAAATTTCACACTGACATCACATCAAAGTCAGAATTCTCTGCATCAATCTGTTCTGTTATATTTCTGAGAGATCTGGATAAGGTATAAGCCAGATAAAGCAATTTGCCTTTTGTATAAACCATTATGAAATTGTACTTTTACAATTTGAGCATCATTCTTTGTAATCTCACTGGAGTGGAATGCATAGGCTTCCTTTAGAATAGTAAGTAGAGGTTGATGATCAGTTTCAATCTAAATAGCTTGACCATAAATATAATCATGAAACTTGGAGCAAGCAAATACTATTACTAAAAGCTCCTTCTCAATTTGAGCATACTGTATCTCTGTTTGGGTTAGTGTTATAGATGTATGGGCTATTAGTCTGTCTTGTTGAAGTATAACTGTGCCAAGACCAAATTTTGAAGCATCACAGGAAAGAGTAACTGGTTTGTTCACATCATAGTATCTTAATGTGGGGGGGGGGGGGCAATTTTCTGCTTGAAGTCTTCAAATGCCTTCTGGTGTTGTTCCAACCATGACCATGCAACATTTTTGAGTGCTAGCTCTCTCAAAGGTGCTGTCACCTCACTGAAGTTTGATATAAACTTGCTTAAATAGTTAACTATGTCTAAGAAACGCTGTAGAGCTTGTACATTATCTGGCACGGACATCTCAAGAATAGCTGGTCTGATCTCAAGCCTGTACTTCTAAAGAAATGCCCAATGCAGGTCACTTCTGGAAGTCTGAATTTGCACTTCAGAGGATTGATCTTCAAGTTTACTTTGCGTGCTCTGTATAGAACTTTCTTGAGGTTTCTGTCATGCTCTGCTTCACCATTGCCTCCAACCAATAAATCATCTATTCACTATTCCTCAAATCATTTATAATTATGAAGATAAAAAAGGACTAATAACTATAGTAATAATAAAATTCAACAATAAAGTTTGGACACTAGTAAACTTATATTGGCTTCCTGGCATATGTGTAGGCCCAGTTAGAAAACACATAGCACTCATTAACAAAGTATACAAGGGATACTTAATAATAAGTGGAGACTTTAATTGTATTTTAGATAATTCTGAGACTACAAACAAAATAAACAATCTTATCCCCATAGCAAAAGCTCTTAAAAATGGACAGGAGACCTAAAATTAATAGATACATATAATCACAAAGACTCTAATTCACTATTGTTTTCACACCAAGATCATAGATTTAACACCCAAACAAGAATAGACAAAATTGTTATATCTCAAGAATTAAATATGAAAATAATCAACTTCTCCATAACTCCATGTCCTTTATCTGATCATAACTCACTTATTCTTAACTACAAGTAAACTATAAGAGCTTAACATATATGTCAAGGATTCTGGCCTATATTACAAAACATAAAGAGTTTAAAACATGGCTATACTCAACATTGCAATTCTATCTAGATACTGACTATTCTGAGGAAACAAATATTGTAATAGTATGGGACACAAGGAAAGCCTATATTTATGGCAAAATTCTGACTTGGTTCAAAAATAAATCAAAAGAATGGGAATCTGAATTGCATAAGATTCAAGAACAAATTACAAAAATCAAAAATAAGGCTCCAACAAATATATCCAATAACAAAAAGGAAACAGAATAATTAAATAAAAAATACAATGAATTTTTAAATCACAAGACTAATCTAGCATTAGAAAAATTAAAACTAAACTCATATGTATCTACTCCCAAACATATGCACAACTTAGCAATGAGAATTAAAAGACAAACTACAGAGAACAACATCATAAATATTTCTCATGAAGGAAGGATGAATAAAAAAGTATCGGATATAAGTGATATTCTAGATGCTTTTAAATGTCACTATACTGAACAAAATACAACAGGTAAAACACATACCAACTCTTCCAATATGGAAGTAAATATTCCTATAACCAAAAAAATACCAGAAAAACTAAAACTTCATATTCTCAAACAAATATCTTACAAGGAAGTAACTGAAAAAAATTAAGGAAAGTAAATGCAACAAATCTCCATGAATTGATGGAATAATAAATGAACTTTATAAAATATTTCCAAATTCAATATTATCAATATTTCACAAAACTCTAACTGAAGTACAAACTCAAAATAAAATCCCACCCCATGGAGATATTCATTAATCACACTAATAATAAACAAAAATAAAGATACAGAACAATGTAAATCTTATAGGCCAATTTCAATACTCAGTAATGATTATAACATTTTTATGTCCATGTTAGTTAACAGAATTAATAAATCCCTGATTCACATCATAAATGAAGACCAAACAGGTTTTATATACAATAGACGTACTTATGATAACATACAAAGAATATTAACTCTTACGGATATTATAAACAGAGACAAACAAGAAGCTCTTATAATATCACTAGATATCGAAAAAGCTTTTGATACATTAAATTGGGATTACTTATATAAGGCACTAGAACTTTTTGAATTCACCTCTCCCTTTATCTCACTGATAGAAAATATATACAAAGACAATCTTGTATATGTAAAACTTGGACCATTCACCTCAGAAGCTATAGAAATAACTAAAGGTACAAAACAGGATTGTCCGGTGTCCCCAATTTTATTTGCATTAGCCATGGAATTGTTTGCCTCCTCAATATGTAGTTACTCTAAAATAAAAGGTTTAGATATTTATGGCCAATTTAATTCCAAGATTATGTTATTCACAGATGATATACTTCTCACCTTATGTGTTTCAAAAGATTCCCTAAAAGAATTAGATACACAAATTGAGAAATTCTATTCAATCTCGGGTCTTCATTTTAATAAACCAAAATCTAACTACATGATTCAGAATAAAAATAATTTTTTTTCAAACACTAATCATATAATAGATAAGCAAGTCTCCAATATAAATTATTTAGGAATTACCCTATGCAAAAATGTAGAAAAAAACATGAAAAAATCATAAGCACTGTAAAAGTCCATATTGCAAAATGGAATACAATGTACCTGAAATCTGAAGATAGACTACAAGTAATAATAATGATTTTACTTTCAAAAATAATATATGTAGCTCAAGCTATACCTATGACACCAAATAAACAAAATTTAAAAGAAATAAATACAATCCTATTAAAATTTCTCTGGTACCCCAAAAGGAACAGAATAGCTTATACACATCATATTAGACCTTGGGAAAAAGGAGGTATTTATTTCACAGACATAGAATCATATATCAAAGCTTCATCCTTTAGAACACGTATAAATTGGATAGACCCAAATTATTCTTCCAAATGGAAAGCTCTTCATACTATTATATTCTTAAATGAAAATAATATAACTAAAAATATTGTTAAACAACCAAAATAATAAGATGTGGCATATTCTAAGTATTAATCTTCAATATAATATAGCAAAACCAACCAACGTAACTTATATAAACTATATTTATGACTCCTTTAGGAAATTTATAAACATCAAGACAGATATAAAATTGTGCCTAGAACTACTAATACCATTTACTTCCACAAAAAAAAAACTTTACTAACAAGATGCATAAAAACGTTTTCACCAACTGGAAGACAAAAAAATTATTTGTTGGCAACATTGTATAAACAACCAGAACGTGTTAAATTATCAACACATATAAAATACATACAACACCACAAACAATGACTGGCTAGTACTGCAAAGTGTAATATCATATGCACAAGATATATGCAGAATAATCAATAACTCCTCATTTAAAACAACTCCCAAAATAACAAAACTAATGTATGAAATTATTTACAATTACAATTGGACAAACATAACATCAAAGCTTTACAAATTGTTAATGAATTGCAAAGTTAAAACTCACCAAAACTACTGGAATTTTATTACAAAAGGCCACACAATAAATTTATCAATGGAAAGTAAAACTAACTTATTGTATTTCATTAAATTAACTTCTAATACAAAATTTTGGAAGGTAAATACGTGGAAGTTTCTGCACAGATCTTTTCTCACTCCTAACAAACTAGCCAAGTTCAACTCTTCCAAATAAATTATATGCTGGGGATGTTTATAAAAATGTGAAGCAAACTGGATACACACGTTATGAGATTGTATAAAACTGAAAAAATATTGGGAAGAAATAACTAAATTTCTTCAAGCTACATTTACAGACACATTTATATTAACACAATCTTTAATATTGTTAAATGTTAATGAAAAAATAGAAATGAATAACAATGATTTATACCTATTATGGACTGTGTTGGCCATGGCAAGGAAATGCATTACACGAAAATGGAAATCATCATATGAACCAACAGTTGAAGAATTTTTGTGTCTCCTGGAAGAAACAGCTTTGATGGAAATCAAGATCAAGGAACTGAGAATTGCACCAAAAGTTTGGAGTAATAATCCCTGGAATAAGATACTATCTCTAATTGACACTTTAAAAATAATTTCAGCAGACTCTTAAAGGCAAAGAAAGAAAGCAAGCAGAAGAAACTTTTTATATTCTATGCAAAACTGTTTACTGTTTGATCTATGTCTTAATTTAAATGTATTCAGGTCAAATGTAAATAATGTACATAGTTCATCACTTATGTATCTATTGTTATATATAAATGAATATTATTATGGTAAAACTAATAACAATTTTTCAAGCAATATAAATCATCTACTATTATGGCACAAGGATAACCCAAAAAAATTGCTCCATTGCACATTAGAAGACTTCATCTGCTGAATTTATTTCAAATAGCATCCTTAGGGATCTGTATCTGCCAAACAGAGTAATAAAAGTAGTTAGAAATGAGGATTTACAATCAAGCATCACTTGTCAAAATGAACTATTTGCATCCAAGACAAAAAATACAGTAGCAACTTCTTCAACAGTGTGCCTTGGATGATATGGTCTCTTTAATGCTTTGTTCAGATCACTTGAGTCAATACATATTGTTATTTCTTCTGAGCCTTTTTTTGAGTGTGGTTATCATGGATGATACCCATTCAGTTGGTTCTGTGACTGGACAAGTCACACCTTGCTGCACCATTTCATCCAACGGAGCTTTAATTTTATCCTGTATAGCTATCAGAACTCTTCTGGCTGGTCTGACTACTGGAGTGACCTCTGGGTCTAACTTCATGGAATACACAACTGGAAGTTTGCCTAACTTGTCAGTGAAAACATCAGCATACTCTGAGAAAATGGCTTCAGAAAAACTGAAACTCGGAAATGCACTTATGTGATGGACTTCTTTAGCAAAAGAAAACAGATTAATTCTTAAACTATCTTTGAGACCCAATAAAGATTGCACTGGTCTTTGGACTACATAGAATAACAAGTTATAATGGTTCTCGGCTAAATAAAATGAAAGCATCACTGAACCTTCAGTCTGAATTTCTTCACCTCCATAAGCAACAAGTCTTACAATACTGGCCACACTGACTTGTGCATTAGTTCTCACTTTAGCAAATGTGTCAATAAATTCACTGCATCAATTTTTTCACCAAGCACTGATACACCATCTACATAGAAAGTTGACTGCTTAGGCTCTACTTGACCAACTTGCTTTTTGTGTGACCTACAACTGTACGAGGCTTACTTGACTTGCAAAACCTTTGGAAATGGTTCCATTTTTTACACTTGTGACATTGCTGACCAAATGCTAAGCACTTCTCTCTTTTAGACTCATGATTTGCACCACAACTGTGACAGTTAACAATAAAGCTAGACTTGGGTTTTGCTGATTCATGCTTGAACTCTACTGAGCTTAAATGAACTCCTTTCTTAGAAATTTATGGAAAGCCACATGATTTTCTTGGAAATCCTATAGCTGCTACATGCTTCATCCTGCTTTTGTTTGCCACGTGTTGCATACAATCTACATTTGCTCTGGAGCCACATGAAACCATGCTCTTGTCACTCGCAAGCATACTTGTGTGTTTTTCTGTCACCTCGTGGATTTCACAAATCTCTATGGCTTTGCTCAACATTTAATCACTGTCATGAAGTAAAATCTTTCTCACAGCAGTACTATTAATACCACACACAAGCCTGTCCTCTATCAGCTCATCATTTAAGTCACCAAACCAACACATTTTAGCTCTGTTTCTCAAGTCACTTATATAAGCTGCAAACATTTCCCCTGGTTTCTGATCTCTTGTGTAAAACAAATGCCTCTGTAATGTAATATTCGTCTGGGGGATACACATTTCTCTGATCTTGCACTTCAAATACTCTGGGTCTTCCCTTGATTTAGCTTGTACAACAATATGATGATTTTCACCTTCTCCTTCATATACTGCAAGTGTGCACACAAATGAATGCTCTCTATCTATGGTGTCTGATCCAGCTAGGTTTAACAAAATGAATGCCCTGGTGCAGGCATCTTTATCTGCATAAGCTGCTTGTATAAAAATATACTACTCTTGCTCAAATATTTTCCAATTCTCTGCTATATTCTGATCAAATACAAGTGGTAGGGGTTTTTGAAATCCGCCTGCCGTATTAACACATACTAGTGAAGGGTTTTGAAATAAGCACAAACGTACACACATGCACATATGCCAAAAACCTATGCCAGCATTTGTAACTTTGTCCAATGCCTTTACACTGCTGAATTTATACTTTTTTGGGCTTTTGAAATTATGCTAATGGACAAACTCGTAGTACCTTTAAATAACTGGACTTTTGAGAATTAAACTTCTTGGACACTTTATACTTTTGCAATATCGTTTTGAAAGACTAAAATGCTAAAGTCTTTTATCATAATTTTGTTAAAGTCATTTATTATCATTTTAAGAAACACTTCAACAACTTTATGATGCAACTGGATAACTCTTGAGCACTGTAATACTCTTGTAATGTCGTCTTTTGCAAGAAATCACTTATCAATGTAAGAAACATATCAAGTAACTACACAATGTGAATAAATCGAACATCTCTTACCCAGAACTCGATAATACTTCAAAGTAATTGCACTTTGTGAATAACTGCATACAGCACACTGAAATGTCCCCAAAATGGCAGTACTTTGCTAGGCAAAGCTAGCAAAATGACAAAATTCTAGAGAGCAAAAAGACCAGTAAACTCAACAAAAGGAACTCTGCTCACTTAATATTCATGTATTTTGTCCTGGAAATGTTTATACAGGAAAATTTTATACCCCTGATAAAACACTTTTTTTTCCACCCCCTACTAATTATATATGCAGACTTTGAGACTGCACAATCACTGAGGAAAGGAGATATTCCCCTATCTGGTGATTGTTGATTTTGCTCACCTGTCACCTATTTGTGTCAACCAATTGAGGTCAACCAGGCAGGTGTCAAAATAGTGTACAATCGATGGGGTGACCAACACCCATATTTTATATATATATATATATATATATATATATATATATATATATATATATATATATATATATATATATATATATATATATATATATATATATATATATATATATATACAAATAAACATATATACTATTTTATATATATATATATATATATATATATATATATATATATATATATATATATATATCTATATGGAAATACTTTCAAATATCAAAATCCCACGATTGAAGATGAAAAGATTGAGACAGGAAAGCAAAAATCGTATAATACTGAAACCACGTAACACCGAAACCCAAAATACTGAACCCAAATGCACAAACTGCACATACAACCCACTTAACCAAAGCAATTTTATTCAGAATAACACACAATACTATATACCTCAAGACACATGGGAAAATTATTTACAACATTAAATAACTACCAACTAACCCTCCCTCAACAAACCGGACTATAGAAAACCAATCCAAGTGTGGAGGATATGCCCCCACCCCCCAACTATACATACCAACTCTGGGATTGCACTACAGTGGAGAAAAGGGCATACACCTTTTCCTTACCTTTTTGTATGGCATGCACATCATCTGCTGCTGGGACCATACAAAACATCTGCCATATTTCTCACATACTTCTTATAACAATTTAAAGGGACATACTGAATTTACAGACACTAAGTACAGCTGTCTTATCCCAATATCAGTATGAAGACATCGGCACTTTAAATTTCAGTCTTCCAGCACTCAGCATTCTGAACATTCAGTCTTCTAATTTTCAATCTTCTACACATTCAGTATTTTAAGGTTTCAGCTTTCCGGTCTCAATATTTTAGTCTTCAATCATGTGGGAGTTTGATATTTAAAAGGGGATCCATATCAATACATTTTATATACATATATATATATATATATATATATATATATATATATATATATATATATATATATATATATATATATATATATATATATAAATGGATCCCTATCATATGACACAAACCTCATTTTACTGAAACTCATTTGACTGAGGCCATAAGACTGAAAATGAACTTGACTGAAACCCATAAGACTGAAATCCATACTACTTAATTTCAACATTCTAAATTAGACCATATAAAACCACACTATGTGGGGCGCTATGCCCCAAACACCCCCCTAACTATATATACTAACTCCAGGATCACACTACAGTGGGAAAAAGGGCATAGTAGTGGCAGCATGTAGAGCACTGTAAGGTAAGTGAAAGGTATATGCCCTTTTCCCCACTGTAGTACAATCCTGGAGTTGGTATATATAGTTACGGGGGTGTGGGGGACCAAGCCCCCCACCCAGTCTGGTTTTACATGGTCCAGTTTAAAATTTAATATGTTGAAATTCAGTATTATGGGT